>NC_046196.1:8520694-8823333 GCF_011004875.1 Balearica regulorum gibbericeps | reverse complement strand
AGAAAGATTAACAATTAATAATTGAGTGTATATCATTAAGATTTTATTGTTTGACATTCTATATTGTTGAGAGTGCAGTTGCCTCTTCCACCACAAGTTTTTAACAGCAAGTGAATTGCTGTGTAGTACTTCCATTGTTCTTGCAATACTAATATTAGCAGGCTAGTTGTAATGATCATAGATGTATGTGCTCTTTAGAACAATGTTGAAAATAAAGTATGTGTTACTTATACTAGGAATATATTCTGTTTCTTTTCTGTATATAGCTGAATGCATCTGTAATGTCAGTATTCTCCTTTCAGAGTCCTACTCCTTAGGTGTTTGCACAGTGAACATATCTCATTCACAATCTCCAATCTGCAGTCAGTCGTGCATTTCCCCTGTAAATGGGATGTGCAAAATTCAGAATACTTTATTCCAGTTTTCAAATCCTATAGGGAGTGTGGATAAAACCTAGTTCCTGGACGTGGCCCAGGATTAAAGACAGTGTAGGCATAGCAGTGGGTCCAGTTTGTACTGAGATTTACTGAACAGGATGAAGAATGTCCTCACATATTCATCGGAGATGGATCTCTACTTGTATGCTACAGAGCTCATAGATATATGTAAATGTTTTGGTAGAATTATTCCAACTTCTTGTACAATATTTACATAGCTCATATAAACCTTGGCAATTTCAGTGGGTTTAGCATACTTTCAATTGAAATGTATGTCTCCTGTTAACAGTCAGTGAGATTCCAGCTGCTAAAAGCTAAATTGATAAATGCTTTTACACTTGGAATATTTGAGACTTTTGGACAAGTATTAGGCCTTCCATTATATCCTGATCACTAGTGACCTTTTTATCTCTAGGAGCCATTTGCATTCTTTAGATATGTTGTTACCATAAAGGTGAAATCCTTTATGTGCCTACTTTTTTGCTCCTGTTCATTGTACAGCCATCCTCGTCTCTATGTCACTAACCAGCTCCACATGTAGTGGGAAATAGAATTCTCAAACTAGTGCCCTTCTATCTTGCCAACTGGACAGATCTGATAGTTACTCAAGATTCAACCTACTGGATTGGACTTTGCAAACACAAGTGTAGATGATTAAACTAGTGCCCTTCAAGTGCACAGTTCCCTTGCACACCCTCTTCCATCACCTAGCTTAGGGGTAGGGATTCAAACTAGATCTACTATCATTTTTTCTTTCAAAAGCAAAGTTATAAGCATAGTACCCACTTCATAGTGAGTCACTTCACAAGAAAACAGGGAATTCTGTTATACTATATCTGGCTGAGATGAAGTTAACTTTCTCAATAGCAGCCTTTGTGGTGGTGAGTTTTGGATTTGTGACTAAAACGGCTTTGATAAATTAATGTTATGGCTGTTGCTGAACAGTGCTTGCACAGTGTCAAGGCTTTCCCTTTTTCCCACTCTTGTTTCCCCCAGTGAGAAGGCTGGGGGTGGGCAAGAAGTTGGGAGGGGACACAGCCAGGACAGCTGACCAACTGACCAAAGGGGTATTCTATAACACGTAACATAACGTCTAGCAATAATACTGGGGTAAAGGAAAAAGAAGGTGGGGATTTTTTTGGCTTCCAAGGTAGACATTGCTCAAAGGCTGGCTAGACTGTGAGAGGCGATGAGTGATTTGTATAGCCTGATACCTTTTCTTCTTTCTTCAGCTATTAAACTGTCTTTATCTCAACACATGACTCTTCTTGCTTTTGTTCTTCCTGTTCTTCACTGTTTTACACTGCCTAATCTGACAGATGCATATATTAAGAGGAATGGATTCCACAGGAATTTTAGCATTGTGTTCTGAAGCTGAGCACTGCGCAGAAAAGTAATCAAGGTCCGGTGTAAATCCACACTATATTAGTGGGCTAGTAACTTCTTGTTTTGCCTGCATTAGCTGGACACAAGTAATCTATAAACGTGAAGCTGTATAACCATAATAAAAACAACACAGAGCAAGAGCTAGTAACTGTTTAGATGTGGAACTTGAAAGAACTGAAGCCACAAGCCTTTCAGGTTTCCTGATTGTTTTTTTGCTTTTCTGATGCAGTTATTCTTGTCTTCATTCCCAAATACTTTCAACAGATGGGTTGGTGAGCTTACCTTTCCCCCTCAGAAAATTGCCCAATTGTGTATGTGTAGAGTAGAAAGCAGAATTTGTGTATCTTACAGGGTTAGTTTTGTTCTGTTTGTTTTGTTGTTGTGGGGTTTTTTGTTTGTTTGTTTGTTTTTAAATACCAGCAATTCAAAGTGGAATCTTAGATGTCTTTTTAATTTTAGTGTTTTTAAAACTTCTGTTAGTAAGATATTTCTTATATTTAATAATTAAAGCTATCTAGAATTCTGTTGGGTTCAGTTCCAGTAAGTTTGTGTTTTCCCAAAGAGACAGTAAAATACTTTTAAAATTTTCAAATAAAGAATGAAAGGAAGATAAGCAGAATACGTAATACTGAAGTAGAAACATGCTGCAGAAAACAAGCTGAAGAAGCTGATGAGAAGCTATTAACATCTGCTCCCTGTGCTAAAATCAGCTCTAAAGTCTGAACATCTAAAAGAATTCTGTTTAATAGGAAACCTTACGCAACCTGATTATTACTTAGCAGGTGAGAGGAAAATCAGGAAATTGCCAGAACTCATTTTTATGTATAGAATTAATAATAGCATAAGTTTAAAAAGCAGCTTAGATGGCAATAAGAGACTGTGAATTAAGCGATGATTAGGCAGATAACAGGTGGCCCTTATGCAAGGTTGTCCAGGTTAGCTTAAATGATGTAAGATAAGTTTGTTGTGAGTCAGCTAACTGCATCATGAATATAGAAGAGCTAAATGCCCCAGTTCTGGGCCCTTTTAGATAGCTCTTGATGTAAATTTTGTTTATGTAGTTTCGACATGCACTCAGATGAAACATCCTATTTTCATGTTTTTAAAGTAAATTACCCTGAATAGAGAGGAGATGATTTGCAATATAATTAGGCTAAAGTGAAATCCAACTTTCATACAAAGGTCAAGTTATCCTCTTTTTTATCATTTACAAAGTTTTTACCTTTTCTATCAGTCCATGCCTTTTGAAGTGCTGTTTCATTTTAAAGCTGACACAATTATATAAAGCTTCAATTGTTAATAGTGCCAGTAGAACTAGCGATTCATTTTTGCTGGATTATAAGACAATGATATGCTAAACCACAGATACAGAATTTTAAAAATAGTCCAGTTCTGTATATGTTGACAAATGTATACATGTAAGACGTAGACTTATAATCACACAGCGGCATGTTTGGAAAAACACTTTGGACAGAAACTACTTTTTTCATTTCTTCAGAGCATGGTCAAGAAGATGGAAGCTTCTCTTTAACTGATTAAAAGAAGGAGGGTTGAGACTGTTTTCAGCTATGTTTAAAGTAAAACATGCTTCATGCTCTTTTTCCATCACAGATCCACACAGATTTCCATTTTGCAATTACTCAGATTTTTGAGAAATGGCTCCCAAACCAATACAGAAAGATCAACATGAGTCACACTAATAGTTTTTCTCTTAGAGTAATATAATTTAACAGGAAAAAAGACCCTTTGCATGAATTCTGCTTTCATTCTGTGAATATGGACATTGGAAAGCAAATGAAAATGTATGTGCACAAATGCCTATTCTCTGTTCACAGCACCAAGTAATTCCTATTTATGAGTCAAGAAATGAAAGAGTTATTGGATAAGCTTCAACCAGGATGAAGTCACTAGTAGCCCTAAGTATCAGATACTCCACTGAGTATCTGAATCTTGCTCTATTAGTATGTAGTTGCGCACCAGCTTCATCTGATCTAAATGAGGGTTGCTGAAGTCTTTCCTGTTGCTTTATCCTTGTGTTTTCAAACTCTTCATTGCCTCCTTCCCACCATTATCATCTGTTCTCCAAGATGCTTCTGTGGTCTCTTCCCTTGCTCACAACATAAAAGTGAATGAAATATTATGTGTATATATTGAACGATACCTGAAAAAACCCACTTTAGTTTTTAAAGCAAATGTATTACTTACAGAAGGATACAATTTAGTATTATATACTGAAGAATCAGTTTGGGTTGTTAGAGAATTTATAGGGCCAACTTTTTGGTTAGCTTGTGCTTTCTGGAAAGCTATTGAGTGATTTGCCTTGGTAGATAGTCAGTCTTGCATAATTCTTGCCCCACAAAGTCAGTATCTAGAAGTAGAACGCCTCACATTATTTTTAGCATCAAATGGTACTGTGTTCGTGTAGTACCATCTGAGCTTGTGAGCAGGGTTTACATACACTTGACATGTATTTCCAATTAAGCTTTTTTTTAATCTTTTTTGGGGGCAAGTAAAAATATGACTAAGCCCATGTTATATGGATATAATAAGTAGTACATGGGAACCCTCCTCTCCAAAGCATATTCATAATCATACCTTACAGCTCTTGGATCATAATAGGTAAACCAAGGGGTTATCTACAACTAATCATGAATTCATCCATGGTTGAAATTCTCCAAAATGAAAATGTAATAATAATAATAGTAGTTGAGTGCCCAATTCCTTCATGTTGAAGTATAGCTGGATAGGAACAATCTGATTTCCTAAATTATTCTATAAATTCAGAGTAATACAGTAAACAGTGTTACAGGTTTTTTGTCCTCAGAGAGAATTCAGTTCTTTCAAAGAAATCTAAACAGGAGGGTTCCATTGCTCTATCAGAGTGTAGTTATGTCCAGAATTATGAGCACAAAGAATTGCCCTTTCACTCATGTAAACTAATGTAATTTTACTGAAGATGGACCAACATCAGTTTTTACAGAAATATTATGCCATAGTTTACAGTTGGAAATAACCCTTTGGAATTACTATGTAGTTTTAGATAAATAAGATAGCTTTATCTGAAGTGGATTCTGATGATGGCTCTAGGATTAATACCTGCATTCTTGTAAACCCTTTCATTGGCTTGCATTGAAAGGCCATGATGTTACTACTAAAGTCTCACACAGAGTTCTTACATGCAGCATTCTGTTATCCAGTCATTGATTAATTGGTGACCAACAGAAAGGATTAACTGTTAAATGTTTAGCACTTTTGTGAGGGGTTTCTTGGAGGTACTCTGGTTTCACCCAGCAGATCCAATTAAACCCTGAACTTACATGGGTGGTATCTCTTTACATGGTGCCCTTGTTTATTGCTGTTAGACACGGAAGGAAATTCAATATACTCCTCAACATAGAGATCCTGGATTTTCAAGGTTTGATGCACCTACACTCCTCTGATCTCAAAAGTTAAATGCTCTTACGATACTAGAGTGAATTCTAAAGTATGACTAGCACAAGATGAAGCTATTCAGTTAGTATACTTGAAGCAACTGCTACTCAGCCTGGGGTCTATGAGACAGCTGTGGGTTGTGAAATGCCAGAGATTGTTTACTGGAAATTGGAGACCAATGCCTTGGAGCACATGTCCCGATTCCCTCAGTAGGGGACAGTACTGTAGTTCCCTAGCAGCTAATAACAGTGTTTCTAGACCAGAAAATTAAGTAGTTTTCTGACACTGCATTGAAAGTAAAAGGCTTTGGCAAAAAAAGAGCCCACTGGGTAATGACTACCCTGTAAGTCTGCAGTCTGGCTTACAGGGTCTGTGGTGTCTTCCCTAGTCCTAGCTCATCTTAACCTAGGGATCCCTTGTCACACAGACAGCGGGAATTTTTGTGTCTCCTTACTGCCCTTCTCACAGAGGACAGTATCTTTTTGGCTTTTCTTGTTTATTTGTTGATTACATGCTCACACGTGTACATAGACACCTTACAAAGAAAATAAGAATAATTTACAGAGTATAATTTTTATCCTCATACCTCAGTCCTCTGTGCATAATGGAGTTACACTTTCACCACTATCCAGTGTAGATTTTTTTAAATTTAATTTAGGCTTTTTCTTAACGATCGTTAATTTCTGGAAATGATGCAGCTAGTTGAATGAGAAAATAGGATTTTATTCCACTTCATGCATCAACAACAAAATTGTTACCAAAGAGCAATTGCAAGATAGTTCAGCCTAGCTTTCTCAGGCATCAAATATCCACAGATTATACTCACTATATGGGGAGTTAAAAAAGCACTTCTGAAAATGAGGCCATTCATTAATGTTGGGTGTGTTAATCAAGCCACTTTTAGAAAAAACATAGCTTGACTTTTGAATTCTAGGTCAAGTTTCCTACACCTCTTCTCTTGCTTGTATGTTATTGAATATATTTGACAGAGTGACAGTGAGAAAGAAGGAATTAATGGTAAGTGATTATTAGTGTCAGTTTTATAGGAAAAAGCAAACCAACATGGGGAATAAAACCAGGAAGGCCTACTGGGCTTTCAACTTTACTTCCAGATGCTTGATGTATACAGACACAGAAGGTAATAGCAGAGCTCACCAAGTTAAAACCAGTTACCAAAAAAAAAAAAAAAAAAAAAAGCAAAGAATTAATTCATGTAGCTCTGCATACATTCATATATTATAAACAGTAAGAAATGGCTGAAATTGTTGTAGGAGTCCTGATAATACCATGTTTGAGAGATCTAAACCTAAATGTCAAATAACTATATGTTATGACTATTCATATGAAATTTTTGTAATCATAACTGATATGTTTAAAACTACTATGTTAAGATTCTTATCTACCACTTATTAGCTGCCAGTTGAAGGAACAGTGGGGACAAATTGATTAAAGGTTTAACCATGTAGACTCAAGTGGTTTCCATAAACTCTGCTTCTGCTTTGGAGCCGAATTGTGTACAAAACAGGGCAGTTTGCAGCAGATCTGATCAGCTTTGCATGGGAGCATAAATGTATTAATTCTTGTATAACCAATTAAGCTATTTTCCAAATCGCCCATTTATTCAAAGTTTTGTATGAAATGAGATGCCAGTGTTGTCCTTTTATAAGTGTATAATGTACAGGACACCAAACCCTCTGTAATGATTATTTATAATTGAAAGTGGAAGTTATATTATGAAATCTAAATCTTTTGCACTAATATAATGTCCTCCAAATGCTGGCTTGTTTGGTTTTGTTTTATAATGCATTGTTGCTAATGCAGTGAAGGGATGAGGAAGTTGGAGAATAGTATGTCATACAAAAGGTTAACTGCTTTTTTGAAACAATACATTACATTACAGCTGAAAAAACGTTAAGATTCTTAAATCTGTATTCATATTTAATTTTTTATCTGCGCATTTAACAAGAATGCACATCTGTTTCAGCCATCACTGACTAAAGTGACTTACTTGATTGAGGGGTTTATTAGAATTTAGAGCTAACATGGATTTGCTTATCTGCATGGTCAGTGGGATTTGGAATGACAATGTATTATAATGCATTATACTTTATTTATAATTCACAAATGGCTTAGAGATTTAGATTTTTGTTATTTTATTCCTAAATCCTCTCTTTATAGTTAGTGGCAGTATCCATTAGACATGATTGTTAAGGACAAACTAGTTTCCTGAGTAAATGAAAAACTATCCGTGTTTCATGGAACCAGCTGTGGTGATTCATTCAAAGAAGCTCTGAACTAATGAGCAGGTATAATAAGCAAAAATCTTCCATTTAAAAGAGCTAGAAAAAAGTGCACTGTAATGTGACAGATATCCTGGAAAACTGAGTCCAAAAATACACCATGACTACTTTAGCTATTTTTAAGTTACCATGTATTTATGTTTACCTAACTTGAGAGCAATGAACATCTCCATGTTCCTAAAATAACCTTGTTTATGCTACTGTCTTGTAAATTTGCATGCCGTTATACCAATTATTACAACAGTAAAAAAAAATCTACATGGTGAAGTTGTCAGATGATAAAGACAGTACTGTGGTCATAATTATTCAGGGAAGCCTGCTATGACTGGATAAAAACTATAATGCAGAGACAAAACATATGGTATTTTTTAAATCAGGTATTTTCCATGAGCTTGACTTTGAGACTTTCGGTAATTGTGTAGCTTATAACATCTTAAGAGCTGAGATAAGGGAAGAGAATATTACATAACACAAAGAATACCTGAAAAAAGCTAACAGTTATTCTAAAAATGGTAGCAGATAAATAGAACAGTAATGCAACAAATCTCTTGCATCAGCCCTTGCCAAGTGCTACTTACCCCTCCAGAGGAACCGATCTTACTGTTTTCCAGAAGAATCTATGAGGATAATTCCTTCTTTTCAAATTAGGTGAGAAAAGACAGCATTATAGAGCCCATGGGCTACTGTAGGAAAAGTCTGTTCATGTTGGCTATACTTGAAGTAATACAAGAAGAGAATTTGAACAAAATAATATGAATCAGCAAGTGACGTTTGGATTTTTAGCCTGGTTAAAGTTTAATACCAAGTACAGTTTGTAGAGATTCTGTGAGTGATTTTTGCCTTTGATTGTATTTGTGTTCATAAAATTTCTTGGTCAAGAGCATTGCTACTATGTCATGATCATTTGTGAAAATTTGGAAAGACTGGGAGTTTAAAAGATTTGAGTACAAATGATTGTTCAGTTTAAGGGTTGGGTTTTATTTTTTTTAATGTTTGCTATTTGGTATGGAACAGTTAGTATGCTGCTGCTCAGAAAGTCCTGCTGAGCAGCAAGTGATGCAACCCTGCTTAGAATGGAAAGGAATGTTCATAGTTCAAAAGTCACAAAGAAGTACTTTCTCATGTTTCTGCAGACCCAAGCAGTTGGCTATGCTCTGAGCGGGTTCTTTTCAGATGCTCTAATGTATTCCAATAGCCGTGTGACAAGAAATGGGCAAAGTGTGAGGAAATTCCAGCCATATTTACTGTAGATGAAGGAAAGGATAGATTAGGAGTCATAATATTGGTGAAGTGCAAATATTTCAAATTATTAATTTCACCAACTAGATATTGCAGCACAGAGAAATGAAACAGCAACTTAATTTAGGTGTTCTGTGGAAACAACCCTCTAAAGAAGCAGAAATATGATTGTAATGCTTATTATAAACACTAGTCTTATTATGTTAAAGTGAAAATATTATGACAAAAAGTCAAATTTAAAAGTAGCCATGAGAGGATTAACAGAATTTGGAAAAGTAAAGAGTTCAAGCAAGAAAAGGATTTCAGACAACCAGCTCATTTTGCAGTAGGTAGTATAATAGAATATACAAGAAGTAAACCCAAAGATAACAGGCTTTCTTTAACAGAGCCCATTAGATGACGTTTAAAGTCTAATGGATAAAACTCTCAGTTCAGCAGAGACTGTGGAGCAGGGACTGTTATATACGAATTTCAGATTGTCAGCAGATGTTTCCCTGGGTTATGCTCCCACAAGTTATTACTTCATTGGAAATATGCCTCTCACCTGTAGTTAAACATGGTAAATGCATTAACAGAACCACATTACCTGAGGATAATATTCCCCAATTTAGATTTGTCCCCATTTTACTTTGAGACATTACCCATTGGCAACTCAATATAATTGACAGAAAATTCCCTCTTAAGTTACCTACACTATCCTCAAAATGTAGCTCTAGTCCAGCTACATTATCTTTGAAAACTTGTGCTGCGAGTACATAACTTGCTAACAGTGATGGAACAGAACTGATCCATTCTAAAGCATTTCAGAAAGTAGTCCATGTCAAGCCAAAGGGTGATTTCTAGTCTCAAACCTCAAAGGTCACTTTCATTTTTTTCCATAAGACAGTTGGATTTAGCAAAGTCTGTGGCTAAAGGTGAGATTAGTTCTTCTGCTGAGAAGAATCTCAGTGTTATAGTCTTGCTAAATAAGAAGACTGTTGGGGTCAGATTCTCAGATCCTTGTGTGTTCTTCCTTCTCTAACCCCAATACTTTTCTATTAGGTTCTTGTATTTGGCTGTAAGGTATAAGTTGCTTTGTACTTCTCCCTTTCTAATTAAATGTGTTTCAGAGTAAGTCTTCTCAAGTGCATTCCTTCAGTTAGATCTACTAGAAATTATTGAAGTACTATTGGCTTCTGTCAGTGATACAGAAGTTCTTGAGAGAAAAAAAAAGTTCTTAGTTCTTGTGAGGAAAAAGAATAACTTTGTTGTAGAATCAAATCAGAGTTACCTGGATTGGAGCCCCACAGGTCATCAGGGCCAACTTTCCACTTGAAGAAGAATGATTATCAGCTTACTGCTAGATAAGGTCAATAGCTTTGTCTAGCAAAGGTTTGGAAACCTCTGTGAATGGAGATTCCACTACCTGAAAAGGGCAACCTAGCCCAAGGCTTGAACTATTTGTGGTTTGGTGTTTTTGTTGTTGGGGGGGTGGGAGTTTTGGTTTTTTTGACACCCCCCCCCCCCCAAATACTTAACGTGAATCTCCCAAGTCTGAGTTTCTGGTTTTCTGAGTTTCTGACATGACCAAGAAGAGTTTGGGTCCATCATCCATCAGCCCATTGCAGTATTATACAGCTAAAATTGTATTTACAGGTCTTAATCATTTTGATTTTCTAGTACCTGAATTTCCTTTCCTCAAACACAGATTTTTTTTTTTTCTTTTTTTTTTTTGTCTGTAATCCTTTGATTGAGAGTTCACTCTTCTGCTTACAGCTTTTCTGGCTCTTTTTCACTTTACTGTGCATCTATTTGAGATATGTTCTCCTACTCCACCATGGATTGTTTTCAAAGTCAAGAAGTTAAGTAGTTGTACTTGAAAAGGCAAATTTGGGAAGAGGCTGAAGGGAGGATAAAGACACACAATGACAACTGAAAGAGATGATAAAAGGATATATAGCTAGGCTTCAGGGACAGTACTTTTAAAATACAAAATTAAAAAAAAAGGGCATGATTTTAAGACAATTATTAATAGAATCTATTTCTGAAATAAAACAGAAACCAGGATATGTAACTTCATGAGAGTTCTTGACCCTCACTACAAGCATAGTGATCTCACAGTTGCCATACTGGACAGGATTGCAGTGTGTTGTGGGTTAACCCCAGTAGGCAGCTAAGCAGCACACAGCTGCTCGCTCACTCCCCCTGCCTCCCAGTGGGATGGGAAAGAGGAAAAGAAGAGTAAAAGCAAGACAAAAATTGTGTAATAAGTGAAGGAGAAGTGGAAGAAGAAAGAAAGAAAACAAGTGATGTAAAGGCTTCACTCACTACCTTCCATGGGTAGACCTATGCTCAGCCAGTTCCTGAGCAAAAAATGCCTAACCTTCCCAGACCCTCTCCTCTCCATTTTTATTGCTGAGCATGACATTATATCACATGGAATATCTTTGGTTAGTTTGGGTCATCTGCTTGATCGTGTCCCCACTCAACCCCTTGCACACCCTTAATCTATTCATTGGGGGGCAGAGTGAGAAACAGAGGCGGCCTTAGCACTGTGAAAACACTGTTCAGCAATGGCTAAAACATTTAGTGTGTTATCAGCCTTGTTTTGGTCACAGATCTAAAACACAGTGCCATAGGAGCTACTATGAAGAAAATTTGCTCCATCCCAGCCAGACCCAGTATGTCAGAAAAGATTTTTCCTTCTTTCTCATAATGGCATTCTGAAATTGGAGTAAGTTTCCTTATTTCCTGCTAATATTAACTGTTTGATGCTCGTAACATTTTTAGTTTCATGGAATAGTGGCTCTATAAGAGTGTACTATATAACTCAAAAATTAAAATTGGAATGAGTAGTAGGTCTTGTGCTAGTTAGTTCCACAGAACCTTTTTTCTTTGCCCAATGTGACCAAAGTAGCTGCTGAAGCCCCAGTGGATGATAAAAATGATTTATTGCCTCATAGTTGCAGTTCTTCAATGTATTATTCTACTGCAGGCAGGTTAACTTCTGTTCCTCTTGTTCATCTCCATGTTCAGCTGCACAAGAAGTGTAAAACCTCTTGTACATTTTCTAAAGAATCTCCCCTCTTGTGCCTTACAATCACACCTAATTACATTGCTAGTGGATTTCAATATCCAAGCTAGTGTATACCACATTTGCTTCAAATGGGGGGCAAATTCTTTTTTTAATTTATACTGATGTCAGAAGAATGAAGTAAAACTTTTGCACTTTAAAACACCAACTCATTACAAAATTGCACTCCATTGATGTTGTAAAGTAAGGTGGTGATACTTGAATCACATGCTGGGAAAGGGAAACTATGGATTTTATTTGAGAAACGGCTTCCCAATTTATGTATCACTTTTTTAACCGGTCCACAAAAAGAGGTTGAACCAGAAGCCAGTTACTCTTTAGGATGTTTGCTGAAGATTTCATTGTTTTAGGCAATAAAATAAAGCAACATTTCCTTCCTTTCCCTCTTGTGTTTCTGAACTCTTTTTCCCTTAGTAGCATTCACAGTGTGTCATGATGAAACAGCGATATTCAAGCAGGTGCCAGGTGGTCATTTTCTTTTAATTTAGGTTCCAAGTATTGGACCTGGTTGCTTTGGTTTAATTATTAGTTGCTTTTACTTCTCCAGTTAAAGGCAATTTTAGTACCTGCTACAGGAAAGATTTTTAAACAAGATAATTAACTATTTACTAGTGATTATTGTAGTAGAATAAGAAAAACTTCGACTGTGCTACCTGGTGTATTTTCTCTTTAATCTCTAGTAGAGATTCTCAACTGCATTAATTGGCCTGGTCTGGTGGAAGCAAAAGTGGTGGCTTGTATACCTGAGGATCTGGCCAATCCTTTTTTCCCCTTTTACCAATCAACATTATTACTTTGTTTCATGCTTTCATTTGATCTTTTTTTTTTTTTTTCCCCCCGTGCTGTCTGCTTTGATGAACTTTAATCACAAAGAATAACTATTCTAAACATTATCTTTAAAGATGTATATGTGTGCGCACATCTGAAATAGCTTTTGTTAGGAAATATCAACTTTGAAAAACCAAGTCTTTAAAAGTTCAGAGATACTGTAATTAAACTTCCATGCATAAATTCTTTATTTGGTCTCCCCACTTGAGATATCTAGAGCCTGTTCTCTTTCAGAACACTTGACATTTTGATAGCCTTTGCATTTTAAGCCAGTTTCATTTTATCTCATTCAACTCCTAGTTCAGTCTAATGTCATTTTTATATTAGCAAAACAGAGACTGAGTGCAGCTTGGAAAAGTTTGATTTCCATGACTTGGAGAGCGTCATATAGGAAATCTCTTTTAAAGGCAAGAAGATGGTCCAATTCTTGTAGCAAAACTTAGATGTTTTACACACAACATAATCCCTTTTTTTGTTACCTCTTTTGCTACATACCTTCCAGATTCTGAAGGAAAAGAAAAGATTTGTTAATGTTAACTTTATAACTCTTATGCATTTGAGGAGCATCAGCTCTCAGAATCAGTAAAAGATCCTGTCCTGCTCTCATTCCTTTTGCAGAGTTTTGTACTCCTGCCCTTTGGACTATTTGAGTCTTAATCCCTGATTTCTAAAAATTTGCCCTCTGCTTTCCTGACCTCACTATCAGTGAAAATTTTTTTTCTGAGTGCAACAGTATGCATTATCTTCCAAACAACAGCACAACACAAAATCTAAAAATTGGCATTCAGGTTTCACATAGCAAGCCCAGTTCTGTACAACCAGTCCATGACCCCAAATGTCAAGTTCCAGCATGGCTTCTTGAACCCCCTTCCTCTCCAGCTGACCAGTGTACCTACTGGAAGCCTGCAGAGAACCTGAATTCTAGGTGACTCCAGGATGTAGTATCCAAGGTACGATGGCAGTCAAAGGCTGGGTACCACACTAAACACTCCATGCAGTTTGTGAAGGTTAAATATGCACAGATACAAGAAATTTATTCATAGTCTAATTTAAGAATTAGCAGTCTAATAGTTATTATTAGTCTAGTTGCAATGACATTAACATTTGTAGTCCAAAGAATCCAGATTGCTAATTCTCAATAATACTACAGTTAACACTAATACACTGCAAGCTTTCAGCATCTACCCTTTCTTGGGTGTACTGCTACCCTTATGATAACCTTTCAGTATCTCTTTGGGTACTAAGGTGGATGGTATTAGTTTTACTAAAAGGAGGGGTGTTAAGGTGAGTCAGCAGCAGCAACTCTGATTCTTCTCCAAGAGGAGTATAATGTTAATAATAGGAGACTTCTTCCTTTTCTGAGAGGTAGCCGAGTATTGATAATGCAAAAATGATAACATTCTCATACTGGGTCATTAGTTGTTTAGTACACTATATATATTTACCAGTCTATTCTTAGAGAAGTACTGTAATTACGTAGCATTTGGGATGTAAATTTTACTGATTGAGTTTCCTAAATGAGAGTTTATTAAAACATCAATGATTTTCTTCTGAGGATTATTTTCTTATTAATTATTGGTCTGATCCAAACTGCTTAAATGTTCTAAAGGGAGGGGAGAAAAATTAAAGCTGCATACAGCAGAAGAAAAACTAATCAGGTGACGTTTTGTATACATATATCACATCAAATCAATGGGAATATGATTGATTCTGTACTTTATTTCCACCATCATTACCATATTCTTTATGCAACAAAAAGATACAGTTAATACTCCTCCCTAATTTCTTCTCTGAAGAGAAATTCCACTCCACGAATTTCATCAATATGTACAGTATTTCTTTGTGACAGTGTCATTTAGTGTGCCGAGAGGGGCATGCTAGTAAGAGCAAATGAGACTATATTAGTGTCATTACTAATTGAGTATTTTAATGTTGCAGTTTGTTAACACAGAAGGAAATGCAGCACCACAGCCAAAACTTTCCTACTAAAAATTACATTAAATTGCATAAATGACTAAAACTGCACTTCAACCAAGAAGGTAATATACAGTTTTTGTCTTACACTTACGTCCTTTATTGAAAATGCATTAGTTACAAGTTCTGTCAGTTTACTAGAACAACTTAATATTAAGAAAGGTCAGTTAAATACTATTATTTTAGTAGCTTTAAGTGATAATCTTAAATAACTGATAAATGAAAATAATGATCAATAAATCAATAATCATAGACTGTAATATTTGCATGTTTTAACTGATTTGCATGTTTGCTTGTTCTAGCTGGAAAAATACCTATTTGATAGGGTTCATGCCTTAAAAATCAATGGATTCAGTTGCTCTTCTCTTGTACTGTTCCTGACTGAATCAACAACATTGTGCTGGTAACCAAATAGAATGAGTGCCTATGATTTAGTAAATCCGAGATCTGCAAGAATAGCAGATAATTACATACAGAAATGTGTCGATTCTGTCAAGGTGCCTGTGTCTCACTGGTAACAGTGTATGGGAGATTCTGTCCTTTACAACTATTTCCATGAGAAATATGATACTAGAAGAGCTGATGCTTTTGATCTTGTAAGTTCGTTCCAGCCTCCTCAATCTTCAAAACTTTTGCTTTTGGGTATTTTCATGGATAAAGCACATTCACCATTGCAATTCTTATAAATGAGACACTCTGGGACTATTCTTATTGATTAGACATATTATCCTGCTGTGAGTAGCCAAACACATCTTGCAAATTGTACAGAAATGTAAAATTCTAATAAAAGAAAACCACACAATACAATACTTTACACAAATGGAATATTTGTTTGCATTTTATTTAATGACACAATTGACCAGGTGATCAAAGGAATTAGTAAACTCTATGGACTGGACCTGAATGAGAACAAAGTTGTCCAATTCATTATTTTTGGAGAAGAAAAAGAAGAATAGTGAAGAAATAAAGTAGAGCTGGAGTTTCCATAAGCTCAGAAAATCTCTAGGTAAAATCTGGTGTCTAAGGGGAAAAGGGATTCTAGAGGAGCCGACAGTTACTTAAGGAAGAAATATTAAGACTAAAAGTAAAAACTATCCTAAACCAAAGAAGGTGTAGGAAGATTAGTGAAGTGCCAAGGTGGCTAAATAATGAGTTCCTCAATGACTGGATCATGAAAAAGAAGTCTATGGGAAACAGAAAAAGAGTCAAAGTGTTAAGAGTGTAAATATTAAAAAATAGCACAGAAATTTAAGCAAAACATCAAAAGACCTGATACAACTAGCACATAAAGAATAAAAGGAAAGATTCTGTATACTAATAAGTATATTAGTACTAAGAGGAAAATGAGGTAAAGAGCTGGTCTGCTTCTCAGATGAGAAGGAAAATAAATGATAACTGATGTTTTGAGAAGGTCAGAGTGTTAATATCTTTGCATGAGTCAACTAAAAACCTCTGCTGTGATAATTTTAAAGCAACTAACATTAGTGGCAAAGGAAAAAGAACTTATGATAGTATAGGGAAAGATAACAGAGTCGTCTTTCTAAATCAGATGCTTACACATCAGCTGATCTGGAAGAAATTCACCCAAATTACTTGAGAGAATTGATTAAAGCTGTTTGAGTCATCAGTGGTTATCTTTGAAACAGGAGATGGATAAAGGTCCAAACAAGTGCAAAATAGTAAGCATATTGCCTATTTTAAGAAAGAGGAAAAAATGAGAGGCTGGGCTTATTAATTAGATTGGAACAAATAATGAAACAATTAAGCTGTTTATAAACACATAAAAGTAGTGAGTAGACTGATAGTACAGAATCATGAAAAAAAGTCATGTCAATACAACTCAATTTCCTTTTTTTATAAGGTATTGTATTGATATGTGTGAGGCACTAGATATTATAGATATCTTCATTTTTATAAAGCATGTAATACCATCTAGTAGCAGGATATTCACATTAGTAAGCTAAAAACATACCCTAGAAGAAACTATTATAACTCTCTTAGAGAATCATGTCCAGGAAGTATTTTCCAGTGGCTCACTATCAATTGGAAAGATTCATTGAGAGTGATAATTTAGGAAGTTAATTAGAATATAAGGAAA
Organism: Balearica regulorum gibbericeps; assembly: GCF_011004875.1. Taxonomy (NCBI): domain Eukaryota; kingdom Metazoa; phylum Chordata; class Aves; order Gruiformes; family Gruidae; genus Balearica; species Balearica regulorum. The sequence continues at coordinate 8,806,566 of NC_046196.1, read as the reverse complement.
ATATTACTCAAGGTAAATTCCACTGGAGAAATTATCTTGGACTGTTACGGAATTTCATCACTTCTAGGAATAAATTAACCATACTGACCTCAGAAATAGTTTCAATTAAGTTGACCTTTTCATGGGGCAGAGATTAGACTAGATTTTTTTTCAGAGCTGTTTTATTTGCTTGTTTGTTTTTTTTAACATTTGTATCGTAAAAGTAAAATGGTCATAATTTTCCAAAATAAAAAAATAACTGGTTTTATTTTCCCCTATGATTTAATAAGATTGTTTAAATTCTTTATGCTTTAGTTTTGGTCTGAACTTTTAGAAATTTCTGCCACTTCAACACACTTCTTAGTCCAAATTCCACTTTTGAAATTGAATTTCCTGTAATTTGTTATTCAGAAAGTCTGATAAAAAATTAGTGTATGTGCCCTGATCCATTTACAGGCTTTCACAGAGTCATTGCTTTGTCCTTGAAACCTATTGCTTTGAACCTACAGTAATAATTAAAGAACAGCTTTTAAAAATGTATGACTTTATATCATACCTTCCTAACAGTATTCTACATAATATTCTGATATCCACTACATTTGTATTTCAGATCTCCTTGGACTATTCGTTTTGGAGTAGGGTAGAAGGCCATTGTCCTTTCTCCACTGCCCTTTAAACACAGACCAATCTCTGATTATTATAAACAAACAGGGCTGATCATGAGACTTCAGATCTAGATGTGATTATCTCAACTCATTTATGTTGAGTATGTATATAGAATTCAATTATAGGAAAGACTTTTGTGATCTTCACTAATAACAAAATGGCTCTGGAAAATCATGTCTCTCTAGGATTCACTTCAGTAGTGTTATGTCTTAGATGCATATATCTCAAAGTATTGATCATTCATAAAATAGATGATGAGCCAGATGTAAAGCAGGCATGAGCTGTTTGCTTAATATCACTTTCTCATTCTCTTCTCCTTGCCCTCAAGGTAACAGGCATGCCAAAATGCACTGAAATATGTCAGTGAATCCCCAGCTAAAGTGAAACACTCTGAAATAATTGATACTTACCATCTTGGATTATTTAGAAATTGACATGCTATAACACAAATAATAATTTCCATGTCCCTTCCAGATATGCAGTTTAAGCAGAAACTCACACCTCAGTATTACTCATCAGTGATACTCATGCAGTTGACACAGAAATGGTGGATGAGGTTTAAAAAGCAGTATTTGTCCAAAATGCATATTTTTTGTTTGGTTTTATTGGAGGGTTTTTTGTTCTACCATTTTTGTTTTCAAAAATGGAAAATATGTGGAGATCACATGTCTATCTTTCCTATGAAGGTCTGTTTTAATATGAAAAATTATGGCAGAAATGTAAACAATAAGTGGGTCAATTAAGCCTGTGAGTACTGTTATCAGTGTTTCCTTCAGAAACACTATTATTGTTGGCATTAGCAGCATTTCTGAATAGAAAAAAAAAAAAAAGACTGCAAAACTTTGCTATCTACCTTAAGAACGAGATAAGAGCATACCTCCTTTTGCTGTGTTTTACATTTTCTAAATTTAGCCCCAAAATGAAAACATGCTCTCTTTTTGCACATACTAATAACCTCTTATTACAGGATTAAAAGTAACTGAATTACACAGTTCACATTTGTAGCAGCATAGAGGGAACCTCACTGCTGCACCAGTTTGAATATTTGTACAGTGTTTCATGATGATTAGTGATGGTATATCCATGTGATGGGATATCCACCCTGACCTACTACGTACTTGAGCGTCTCCTTACAGTTTGTTGTCTCTCTACACAGTGTCTCAGTGGCCATTTTGGAAATAAGCTTGGTCATAACATTTTTATCTGAAGTTTTCTTTTAATAATCTTCAACCTTTAGTAATGATGATTTTTATAATCCTCAACTATTAGTAAGGTCAAAGATGCAATTCTAACAAAGAGGTGGGGGGGGGGGGGGAGGGGGATTAAATTTGTGCTAATCGCAAAAATGATAAACTGTTGAAATTGAATACTTATGATGCCTGCCTTGATATCAGTTTTTTAACCTTGAATAAAATGTATTTGTAGGGAAATTGGGGCTAGCTGTTTATCTCAGCAGTGGTCTACATACCATGCTATGTAGTCATTGGTAAGTAAGGATGTCTTAGGTAAAAGGCATAGTATGGATAAATATGTAGAATGTAGTCAGCTAAAAAGTCATCCAGCTGATTTAATTAGTCTGCACCATGCTTTCTGGGGAAGGAAATGACACCAATTAAAAAAGAAAACTTGATGCAGCATTCTTGTGTAGCTTTACTCATTTGACCTAGCAGACCCACACATGCATATGTCATCAAAGGTAGCTGTCCTATGGGCAATTCTCTTGCACTTTTCCTCTGTTTCATTCAGTTAGTTTTTAAAACCTGTAGATTCACCAGGTCCTGTTTCCATCTCCTTTCCACTGATGCCTATTGTTTATTTTTCCACTCTAACACTAACCAGTTCAACAGGAATCATGCTGGATTTTGTTCTTACCCAAATGAGTAGACATACAGAATCTCCAGGAGTCATAATAACCCGTGCTGATGCTAAAATATTTCTGCACACCTTAATTATAGTGCCAAAAATCATGGCTGCATATTCCTCATGTGCATTTGAGACCATGCTGGTCATGTTACAAGGGATAGAAATGTGTCAGTCTGCTTTTCCGTAGGAAAAATAGTGTGAGGTCCCCTTTTCCCCATTGGAGATTATATCCTTGTATCCAAAGTCAGCGCAACCAGTCCTTTCATTCAAGAGTTGATCTGATTCAAGAACTTCTATTAAATGCATTCCTAATTCTCTTGTCAGAAGTGCTCTGATAACACTTTTTTTGTGTCACAGATATGTCACAGTAGAGGCGAAGGGCAATGTGATCATAGTGATCTGTTCCCTGCAGCCTGGGGTGAAGTAGCTGCTGTTCGTAATACTCTTTACAGATCTGTGAAAAGCATGGGGCCATTTCTGTTCTCCTGAATCTGAGAGCCCACCCTGAACATCTTCAATCTCATAGTGTGTGTGCTATAGATTACTAGATTTTTTTGTTGTTGTTGTGAAACAGACTTGTACATCTCCAGTGAAATATGTCTTTATTTGCAGTAGGACAGATAGAATAATACAGAAGGATTATTCCTCAGAGGTCAGCCAGTTGAAAATATGGAACAAAGAGGCATTTTCAGTGAGGCTATTCTAACAGTCCACACAATGTACTGGCAATCAGAGTTAGGAAGGCAACAAATAAAAACAGCAGAAAGGAAAAAGTTAAAAACTGTCCATGAAAGAAGGAGTTAACAGAAGATTTTTAATAAGTGGAGGAGCTAGTTTTCTCTTAAGCAATGAATATACTCCACAACTTTTTTTGGCTGAGTGAACTGTGATCAGGGACTCTGGTTCATCATATGGTCATCAAAAGTTCTCACAACCTGGCACTTCACCCATTGCAGCTGGCTATTCACAGAACTGGAATTCTGTACATTTCTGCAGCTGATTCAAGTATCGTCTATACCAAATCAGATTAAGAGTAACTTAAAGTGAAATCACTTGATCCATAGCAATGTGAGAGTGAGGGCCAATTAGAGTTAGGCTTAAGAACTGAAATAAGCTTCAAGGAAATTGGAGAGATCAGAATGCAATAATGTAGTGTACAAAAGGTATCATGGTGAAAACACTTACCTGTAGGTTTTGGGGGTGGGGCGTGTTGTTATTTATCTTCAATTGGCCCAAAACTGGAATGTATGTTTCTTGAATGATACTGTAGAATGATCTTTAAAAGACAGGACATGTTAACTAATATCAAACAACCTTTGCTAAAAATGTCAGTTATCTTTCCTCTATATTTAGAGTAGATAATAGCTGTGATACATGATTCATCATGCACAGTCTCCTTCATTATGCAAACACGAATAAACTCAGATATGGTAAAAACTGAGATTAGTCTTTATGCCCTTTATTCTGAATACAAATATCTTTACATTGCTGATGTTGAGGAATCCCAAATAAGTAATACAAATAAAGACAAACAGATATGAGTAGCACATTATGAATCATACATAATTAAAATATTCCATTTTTCTTCAGGAACAGTGTGACATGAATGACCTCTCACACTTTCAAATAGCATAAAAAGCCCCTCCCCCCACACCTTCCCTTGCACCCCCCCCCAAAAAAAAACCTATTTAAATTGACATGATCCTTAAACATAGAGCTGGTATTTGTGTTTGTTAGAGTTGCTAGCTTTTGAATGTAAGGTTTTGGGTTCAGTTGCTTATAACTTTATAAATGTGCAAAGGAATAACCAATATTTTTGCATGAAAATTCTGCTAGAGGACAATTCTCTGCAATCTCAAATTCCCTTCATATTAGAAAATTGGCAACACGATGAAGTAATTTCCAAAGAGCAAATTGTTATGGAACGTTTTATTTTATGGTGGCAAAGACAGTATCTTTTTTTTTCTTTAGAAAGTGCCAACGGTTGATGTTTTAAAACTGGAACGTGATCTTTGACAGATGAAGTACCTTTTGGGGTGAACGTGCTCACTTTTGGCAAAGTTGTCTGGCTTTGAAAAATTACTGATTATTCAAGTTGCAATTGGATCAAGCTGGACCATTTATAGGACCCAGAGAGATCGATACAAACAGACCTATTCTCACTCTAATCTTAGAAACTGAGATGGAAACCAAGAGTTCTGGGTCTATTCATTTCCTTGTCTCTGAAACCCACTGGCTAGTCGCTATAGAAAATGACAGCCCACTGTTGCTGTCAGTTAATTGCAGTTGCATGCAGGAGAGTTGAAAGTAGTAAAGGTTTTATTTTTAGAATGTTATATGCCACTGGTGAGACTTATGGTAGAGTATCACATGCAAGCTTGGACCTTAATTTTTTTCAAAACATCAAAGAAATGGAGATCATACAGAACAGAGTTATAGAAGTGATTTGAAGAGAAGGGAACATTTTAGTGAGAGATGTAAAGCTCTGTCTGTTTGGGTAAGCAAAGCAAGTACTAATTTGTCATGGTTAAAGTCTCAAAAACTGACCTGCAGTCAAGCGAATTATAAGCAACTACTTGGGAAGTGGACTTTTCCAAGACAGATTACGTGGCTGATTACGGTAACAAAGTGTATCCTTCTGAAAAAACAAAATCATATTAATCTACCTGCATTCAGATGATGCTATTACAACATCTGCTCTACTTTGCTTTTGTTTTCCTGGTGAAGAACATAAAGCTGTTCATATTGGGAATCTCTTCTCCTTTACATAGATTTTCTGCCTTAGTACATGGGTTTTCTCACCCTATGAATGACATATTTGACAATTCTGATTTATTTTTGTAACTGAAAACTTTGATAAAACTATTGGAAACAATGCATTGAATGTATATTATCTTTCTAGTTTATCCACAATTACATTTATAATGATCAATATGTAGAAAAATGTTCTTCAACCTCAATATATATGCAAAGATCATCAGATGTATTTTATAGAATTGATTCTAAGATGATAGTGTAGTACTTTTCAACACACAAGACACTTAATTCCTTGCAATTTGAACTCAGAATTTGGCAAACTATATACTGTCAGTTTTAATTTTGCCTACGCACTGCTGAACTTTGTGTACTTTGTGAACTTTGATAGTCGCAAACAGACATTTACCTGTCTTCTGCATGCTCTCAGAACATGGTCTTCCTGCATTTGTATTTATAAGGTATTTTGAAAGGTTTCTATTTTGGATAGTAAGATAAAAATTATAACCAAACAGTTTTGATATAACACGTCCAATTCATTTTTATCTTTGCCCTATGACACAAATGCATTATATTCTTCTTTCTTCATACTGAGAAACATTTACGTTTCTGTTGTTTTGCAAGACATACCACATGACTGACAGTACGAGATCTTTGGCTTGTCAGCTGCACATGCTTGTCTATTATAAAGTATGGCAAATTACTTTGTTGATGACAGAATGCATAAAAAGTGTCAAACATTCAGTTAAAAGTACAAATAAAAATACTCACAAGCCTAGTTTTGCAGGCTCAAATTCTCTGTGAAGATAAGACAATTGGCACTGGCATTTTCAAATAAGTTATCCAAATATAGCTAAGTAGACCTTAATCTACTTAATCTTAGTAATTTTTTTTTTTTTTTTTTAAGTGCACAAGTTTATTCAGAAACCATTCAGGTACCATAAACTCAAAAAATGGGCATGAGAGTGATGCCTGCTGCAGTACTGCAAGCCAGGTGAATTTACATGCATTTTTAATTAATGTTTTCTTGCACAGTTGGTTGTTTTTCTCTTCTCTGCTAAAATTGTTGATGTGTCAGCAATCCCTTTCTTCTAAAATGCAGGAATTGAAATGTTTACATCGAGATTTCTTGACTACATATTTGCAAAAGGTCTAAGTTAAAGACATGGAGCAAATAATAGTGAGGATTGCTTTCCTCAGAAAAAAATAATTAAAAGGCTGTACTGATATGGTGCATTTAAATGTTAATATCTGGAGATTTTCAGTTGTGCAAATGTTATCCTAAAATTAAGCATGTGCTCACGTTCACTGGGTAGCCAAATTTGGCCAACAAATTTTAAAAAAAACTACTGACTTTATTTTTTTTCTAAATTATCCTATATTTGGATATATATTGGTCTTTCTTCTCTCTGATCCTGCTTCTCCTTTAAAATCAATAGGCTTTTTATCTTTGTCTTTTATGTACCAATTCTTAAAATGTTTTTGCATGTTTAATTTTATGCACTGACCCTCTTCTGAGGACAGATAAGTACATGCAAAAGACTTTTCAAGAGGGAAGAAGAATTAAGTTCTTAGTGAAGCAGTGGAATCTTATCTTGGCTATTGAAATGGGACAGTCACGTATAAAAATGTCTGAACTTCTCTTTTTATCACCACTTTTCAAGGCATTCAACCATTGCAATCTGAGACAGTTACAGCCACTGGTTGCTAGGTCTACGCAGGTATCATATTTGTAACCATTAATATGCAGACAGGAGATGATTAAATGTGCTTGTGATAAAATGTGACACCATATTATAAATGAGGATGGGAAATTAATTTATAACCATAAATTGTCTGTTAAAATATATGTGACAAGCTCAGATCACTGAAGACAATGCAGAAATAACAAATACTGTATATGTCAGTTTCATCATAAAAAGATATTTTCTTCTTGTAACGTTCTATTTCATGTTCGGCCTTTGTTTAACTTCACAGGCCTCAGTGGAAAATAATAGCAGAGGTGTGGCTATGTTACATCTGTTAACATTTGGTGGATATCAGTCAACATTCCTTTCTAACATTAAATAAAACCATGAAATTCTTCTCCAGGAAATTTAATAAAAATTGAACTGAAGTTATCTCTTTTACCATAACAAGCACTTTTGCAAAGTTGTGCTATAGAAATTAAATATTCCATTCAATTAATATGATAACATTTACCTGACTTGTAAGAGAGTCCATTGTTCATATAGCTTTATCACAGTTTCATAGAGTCACTTCCAAGGAGTCTGAAGGGAACTTTTGAGGTCATCTAGGCATGTAGGCCATGTTCTCAGTGTGCAACATAAAAGACAACTTCTATGTCCAAAACTTGGTCATTTTTCCAGTCAATTTAATATGTATTTGTTAAAAAAAAATTATTAGTATTCTCACTGAACTCAGGTACCTGTTTACAAGATCGCAGGCTGGGCAGTCCCACATCATCTTCAGTGTATAACCTATTCTGTGTGTAAACTTAGCTAGGGACTTCCAATTTTTCTGGCTCAGAGCCTTTTCCTATGTCATTCCAAGCATTAAATCCCAAAGTAATTTTCTATTTTCTTGCTTTAATCACTCCATATCACCTGATTATTAATACTGCACATGTACAGTTAGTTCAATGAGTTAAGAGTATGTCAGATTTATCACGTACATAAAAATCGTTGGGATACGTGCTTAACTGATGTACCATGGACAGGAGGCTTTTTAAATAGGCTCTAGGAGTCTATTTAAAGCTGTTGTGGAAGTCTCAGACAAATGTGTGTTGTCCTCAAGTTTTGTGTAGAAATGGGAAATACTTTGAAAAAAATGAAGTTTTATGTGAATCTAGCACTGAAACAGTTGACACCTTTTCCATAGAGAAACACTTGGTCCCTAATTATATTTAAAATAACAGCATGGAAACTTTCATTAGATAAAGATTTGTATTGTATCTTTATATTACAGTGCAGTACTGTAAAGAATAATTCTCTACATGACATTGAAGTGGACTAAATTACTTTAATGTCTTTAAACTTTTTAAACTATTTTTTACTATTTACTTGTGTTTCCCTAATACTTAAAGGCACCAATCAAGATTGGGCAGGAGTGTATTAGGTGGTTCTATGCACATGGAGGAAAATGCAGTCTTTCGGCTGAAAAATTTCAAAGCTAGCTAGGCAGGACAGAAAAAACAGTGTGGCAACAGGCACAAGCAGATAAAGCAATTTGTCTAAGGTCACACAGAAGGTCACTGGGAGAGCTTGGAGTAGAACTCACGATTTCTGACTTCCAATATTAGAGTCCTAATACATAATTCATTTAATTTCCCTGTTTTTATCTGCTTGCAAAATTGTCATGTGTGTGCTCTGACAATCTCCAAGTCATTCTGTATTCATTCAGGAATCCTTTTTTGTAAAAAGCTCAACCACTGTTTGATTATAGTTATCTAACATTCTAGATTCTAATTCACATTTCACTGATCACTTGTATGGGAATGTAAGGCCTTCTTCCCACAACATGCACACCTCGTTTACAGTATTAGACCCTCCGAATTCAGTGGGGTTGGGATGGGGTTGTGCAGAGGAGGAAAGGGTCAGGGTTACTCAGGAAAAAAAGTTAAATTAGGGTTATGCTTCAATGCTTGTAAGATGAAAGACGTATCACTGTTTTTTTCTTCTGAATAGTCAGCACAGCACATGTTTTAAATTTATTTACTGGACTTTACGTAACAGTAATTTTGGATAACAAAATATATATTATGAAATTTTGTTTTCTTGAATAGCAAGTTTACAGTCTCACTTTTTGCAACTTTTTCTCCTAGAAATGTTCAGCCACTCAGGAATAAAAATAAAAAAAAAAAAAAAAAAAAGTTATGATCAAAGTAAAATTTCTATTAAAATTCAAATGACTATTAATGGGAAATACTTTATTCATTCTACTCTGATATTTATGTATTAAACAGAAATACATATGTGCCCAGACAGTCTGGATTAAATTTTGTAAGTGCATGACTGTAAATCTGTGGAAAAAATGTGGGAACATTTGGAGATGACTTTCTCAATCTATAGCTCTGACTTGGTTTGCATTATGTCCTCCACCATTCATATTTTTCCTTTAAGAAGAGAAAATATTCTGGGACTTGCATAATTAAGCTTAGGAAAAGATTTCTGATTATTTTAGAAAACATACAAAAAACTAATTAATGGGATAATGTTAAACCTGATATAGTTTCTGAAATAAAAACGAAAGACAGGTTCTCAGGGATGTAAATTTTCTTTACTGACTAAAGTGAAGACAGTTTACACAACTTGAGGATTTGGCCTTTGAAGTGCTTTCTTAGCCAAGAGACGGACACTAGTTTCTGCAACTGGCCTCTTTCACTGTTAGGAAAAGAGTGTCTTCCTTCAGGGAAAGAAACTTCTAACTCCAAATTACTAATTACTCTCTATATATCAAGCTGCATTGTAGGGCACAGTGAATGGAGAACCTACTAGAAGTGAAATGATGAAAATGTTGAAAATCACCATTTTTGTTTTACTGGGAGTTTGATTTCACATCTCAGGAAATCATTTCCTGTGCCATCCCCTTGTGAAGTTAGAGAAAATTACGGCCTCTCAGTTTCATGGGGCGATTAAGTTGTCTAACAATCAGTCATCACTGTTGCTTGTAAAAACTGCAGAAAAAACACTTGTTTTGTCATACACTGTATGATCACATTATAGAACTACAGAATTCTTGTAGGTGGTGTCAATGTACTCTCAGCAGATGAAGAATTCCAGACAGAAGCTAACCGGCATGTCTTTCCAGGGGCTTTACATCTGAACAGAATGAGCTGAAATGCAAAGAGTAACAAAGTGGAGAAGGCGGCAAAGAACAGTTACAGAGAAAAATTTCCATCACACACAATTTTCATATTAAATTAGATTTCCAAACACAAATAGTCCTATATGAACCATAATGGTGGCTACTATTTTGTTTAAATTTTTCTATTTTCTGAGAAACTCATAATACTGAAATGCTATATATAGGCATTATACACTGCTATTACCTATGCAGCAGCATTTTCTCCTGATGTTGCTGTGATTTAATAGCTGATGAATGCATTTCTATTACAAAATAATATTTCTTTTTAAGATAGTCTTGGTAATCACAGCAAAAGTGTCACAACAGATAACGGTAATGATTAATTGTTCCAATTATACTGTGACCATTATTTAACTAAAATAAAATTACAGATTTTAAGTGTATTTGTTAAAGAAATTGAAATAGAAATTATATACAATTAAAGAATAAGAATGTTGTTAAGGGAAATATGTGTACTCATTATGTAGAGTATCATTTTTTGGTCAAAAATATAGATTAGCTCTTACAATAATATGATGTTTTCCAGAAACGATTACTGTGTTGTTAAATGTTAGCTGTTAATAAGATAAATTGTTTCAAAATAGCCTCTAAGACACCTTGGTGTGTGTCACATTTTAGAATATGCATAGCTTATTTTCCACAGTAAATGAACCAGCTGTCATTTTATTCACATCTATGTATTTTATCACCTTTTCCACTGTTGTGATTGGATAAACATCAGTAGCAGTTCAAACAAAGAACTTAAATGCATACACAAAGTAGAAATGGCTGAATACATCTTCATACAAATAGAAAAGAATTTTTGTTGTCAGCAGTGGTTCAAATTAGTAATCTTTAGAACAGAATCTTGACTGTTGTGTTAATATCTCCTTCAACCTTCCTTCCTCTGGTGTATTTTGTAGATCTGTGTATTAATACACCCAGTGGGTTTGGGCACATGAAAAATCTTTGAAATAAGGTGACGAAGAATTATTCTAACTATTGTTTTTCCACAGTCTGATGCTTTAATGCATGATGATAGAACTCTCCTTGCAGGCAGTCCTTTTCCCCTTTGAAATGGAAGAAGCACTTAGGAAACTTGTTTAAACTCAAAGAACCCCCTTAAAGGGTTCTGAATACTCTTCTGTTTTTCATGTCTCTTATTCCAAATCATAGTAAAACCCAATTATCAACTCTGTTGATGATGTTAATGAAAAGAACTTGGAAAGGTTTGAAATTACTCTCTAAGATTAAACGTCTCTTTCTGAATGTTGTAGGTCTTCATCCTAAAAGCACAAGGGAGTGCTTTAGTTTCCTGCTCTGAGTAAAGTAAATGTTGCAGCATTGGAGGCTGAAATGAAATGGATATCATCACATTTTTGAATGAATATTTGTTAGAAGTGCCATTGAAATATCTTAAAGTGTATTAAAATTTGAGGGTCTTGAAGTTTAGTATTTCTTAAAACTTAGTTTCAAAGGAAATCCATCTGGATTTCATTTTCAATTATTTTTCTCAAGAAATTTCAAGCAATTCTACATAGTAAGTAAGCTTCGTTTTCAGGATATAGTTAGCCTAATCCAAGCATTTCAAACGTATTAGTCTATATATTCACCTATGTAAACAGCAGTATGAAGATCAAAATAATTGTTGTGCTGCATATCCTCATATCCTAAATGTACAGTTGTAATGGATATGATGAGTACTGATGTTTGGAAAAATGATCTCATTATTTTCTCGAAATCATCACAATCTAAACTGCTCTAAACTACCTGAAACTTAAACCTTGGTTTATATCTCTTCCTACCCTACCTGTAAAATCTGTTTAAGGACATGAGTTATAAATCCTAGAATTGTTGTTATTAATTTTGTTAAGTTTATGTTTTACTCTTAACAATTATATTCTCAATAATTAGCCATATTTTAGGAATTACTAAACAATAATTTATATTGTATTACATGATATTCTTAGCAATAATGCCGCTGTTTTGGAGTGTGAATTGCAGAAGCAGAGAGGGGTGTTTTTAGATAACTAGTGGATAGTTCTGGTTACTATTGCAGTTCATCGGTAGAGATGTTAAATAGCATTAGATTTGTCAGGAATGAAAAAATAAAAGCTTAGAAATATTGAATTTGCTCTTAGAATACAAAGCTATTGGTAGAGCAGTGCAAGACTTTTCAAATCTACAAAGTTAATCATGGTTTGTTTTAAAAATTTTCTTCTGAAATACTGTTTTGAACTTCTTAGACTTCTTCCATGGTAAAAACATAATTATTAAATGAGTTCATATATCTTATTAAAATATAAAATAGTTCTCTAAATCTGGCTAGTATATGCAATATGGAAAATTGGATTTCACCATAGGTGAGGTGTATGTACAATATTTTAAATTAATTACAAAGACTAATTTTTTTCAGCATGAAAATTTAGAACTATTATGTCATGCTGTGTCTGAGTTTAAATAACAAGTAACCAGAATCACCTAAATCAGTAGAATAAAATTTTTCTTTTTTTTTCCTAAAGATTAAGATTTCCAATCCCTATCTCTTCGTGAAATTTTTCAGTCATTGGACAAATGGAAATAGACCCATTCAGCATAAAACAGAACATTCTGGTGCTGCTATCATAGCTCACCTTCTTCAGCAACATTAATCTAGAGGTCCTCTCAGTAAAGTCCTAGAAAGGAGAATTAAATACTTGACACAGGTCATTACATTCAAAGATTGTTTACCTAGGATACCTGTAGAAGAGTGTGAGCAACTGACACATGCAGAATTGCAAAATATCTGGACCGAGAAGTTAAAAAAATAACTGTGATAATAATTATTTTATTTCATTTAGATATATATATAAAGCAATCTAGGAATACTGTCCCTGTGAACCAAGTGTTTATTGCTCACTGAAATAAATGCAAGTCCTATATACATGTCCTAAGGAAAAATAAACTAAAGATAGTGAGACATATTCTGTTGACTCAAGTGAAGGTTCCACTGGACCTATGAGGCATTATAGTATTGTTCAAAAAATGATAGTTAATACAAGCAAGTAAGCAAAATAATTGAAAGTTTCTTAATAGAGCAGTTTGGACAGGCTCTTGGGTTTGATTCCTTTTTTTTTTTTTTTTTCCCCCAGAAAAAGTCAGAATTTGTTTGAAAGTGTTTTGTTTCTATCTAAACAGAAAACTAAAAAACTGAATTGCTAGTTAAATAGGAAAAGTGTTATGCTTACCTTTTCAGTCGGTATATTGTCTAATCAAAATCTACTGTAATCACCACGAAATGACTTTTTGCATGTGTCACATAAATATGGATGACTGAACTTAATTGGAAAATAGTTTTGGTCAGTGTGTTTACAAGCAAAGAAAAGTTCCTCCCAAGTGTATTTGACGTTTTTTCAAGCTTAATCTAGCTTCTTTCAAACATTTAAATATATGAGACTTTTCCAGCACAAGTATGTAATTTGATTGCCAGTATGGTATTCAAGGAATGAATATAACAGATAAAATACAGGGTGAAAATATTCTTTCTGTGAAGTTTCCCGATATTACAGTACTGTTGTTTCTTACATCTATGATATACAGATTATTAAAAAACCCCAAGCAAACAAACAAAAACTCTTTATGTAACAAGGATAAACTCCCCAAATTTGCTACAAAACGAGATACACTGATTTTTGCTTTGTTTCTTTTTTAACTAAATACATTTTAAACTTGGGTTAAATCAATACAGCTAAGGATAATTTAATGAAAAGACACAAACTGTATTATTTTTCTTCAAAATAAATTAATTCACAAGGTACTTTATCTTGTTTAAAACTCAGCCCAAGAGATACCAAACAACATTTTTTTTAATGTGGAAAAATAAACTCAGTGCAGTGGAGAGGAGTTTAACAACATTGATAAATAAAATCTAAACATCAATACTTGTTAGCATTCTTTTAACTGCACACTTCTCCAATTTAATGAAAATCTTACACCATTTCTTAACACTGCAGCACTATTGATTATAAAATATCATAATTTGCTGCTTGAAAGCCCAATTTACACAAATATGTAAACGCACAATCTGCCATGAAAACTTTGAAAAAAAATAATAATTGTAAACGAGATAAGTAAATTCCAGCCAAGATAGTAATTTCACGGTACTTCATCAAAAACAGTAACCTGTAATGAAGCTTGAGAAATTCTTGAAAAAGTTGACTAACAAACAACCATGTTTGCTCTATTAAAATGTCTTGATGCAGAAGATGTACTTCGACAAATTTAGTTGTTGATCTGTGTTCCCCTAAACACCTATCTTTAAGAAAATTATTAGATGTTTAATTCATATTTCATTATAATTAGATCTCTGCTGACTTCTAAAAGAATTCATACAAATACAAAAGCCTCTTGTATAACATGGCTGAGGAAAATGTTTACTCTTTTCTAATTCAGGACTCTAACAGCAGGATATTCCAGTTAATTCATTCTTGAGATATATAAAAATGTGATCTGAAAGTCTCATGTGAGGAATGCTTAAGCTTTTGCAAGAAGATTCTTAGATTTCTGTCCATAGCTGAAAGCTGGAGAAGTGTCATAGCCAAGTGCCAGCTTCTGTAAGATAGAGAATATTCTACAAATACTGTGCTTAACTTAACTTCTGGAATGAATGCTATGAGACTGCAGGACACTTATTAATCCAAATTTTCATTGAGGCAAGTGGCTGCTGGTCTAAAGCCTTCACCTAATGCCCCAAATGAAAGAATTATTTTAATTATCATGTTTTGGACTTTCTTGGTGCTCAAATCCTGGTTTTGATCATGTCATGACATTAACCATTTTTTTGTTGATGCCTGGGGTTTGACATCATCTTAAGGGAAACCATTTTTCAAAATGTTATTCAGAAATTTAAAGTATTCTGGATAAGGTGAAGGCAGAATGGGTTATGATACACATATGCAGAAAGATTAGCCAAAAGGGTTTCTGGCTGTCTAATTTTCATATGAGCTACTGAGGTCACGCTGAGGCTATTGAACTTTAGCTGTATCCAAGTAAACCTGCCCCCTGGCAGAACTACAAAGAAAAGCTGAAGATGCGATGTTATAAAATGCCAAACATCTTTGCTATTGCTGTGCAGAAATAAAGTGCCAGACTATGGCAAAAAAATTAGGAAAAAAATTAGTCACACATTTGTATTGTACTAGGAAAGAATTCCCGCAATGATACCAAAAAGAATGTGAGAATAAGATATATTAGTTGGGGAAGAGATAGGTGGGTAGAGAAGGGATTTGACGGAGAAAGTCACTGGAGGAGGATACTGAGTTGCTGGTGATGCTGTTGGAGCTTCTCTCCATGGTTGTCTGTAGTACAAAAATCTGTGGAAAAATGGAAAATTATGTCAGTGTAAGCGTCCGAGTATCGCCTGTAGGCAGTCAAGGGCCATTTCTTCCTTAGAGTTAGAAGGCTTGCAAAGGGATACAGAGTCAGGCTTGGAATAATTTTGCCACCTCTTTCTCCTGATTCTCTTAGCTCTGTTAAGAAATATTCTGGAATACCTCAGATTCTAGGATAAAATTCAAATGTGTGTCTTGTTAGCATTTTAAAAACATTGTATGAAACGTACAAGTTTATTCCCGACTTTGAACTGCTTAATAGTGGCTTATGTAAAAAGGCAGAGGCAGCTTTGGAAAGAGCAGTGCATTTTTTCTCTGACTAATGTTGTACTTAAGGAATTCCACTAAATTCTGTGGTCCTACCCAAACTTTCCAAGTTACTTATATGCAGATGGTTTTGCATGCTTTATGTCACAAGGAACTGCAGAAATATAGGTTGTATCCTATGTTCCTTCTGAAGACTGGAATAGAGAAACATGATGAAATGTATAAAATATTAACTCAATTCCCAGGAAATTTGTCCTTTCCATCATTTCTGCACGTCTTAGAAGAATAAAATCATTGCTGGACTGGAGTATTTGTATTTTCTGCTAGGCTTGCTTTATATCACTTTAGAAAATATCACAATGAATCCTATGGAAACATTATTAGAAAACAGTGCTTTATTAAGACTCCATGGTCTGTCTGGTTAACAGCTTCTATATCTTCTAGTAATGAGTATCAATACCATTTTTTGCATATTTTACATTGCATTTTTGACATTGCAAAAGTAACTTCACAAATTAAGCAATTCTTTTAAAATTTGCATAGAAATGTTTATTTTCTAGTGACTTTCATAAAAGTTTAATGAAACTGAAGCTATTAGGATCAGCTCTTTTTCTCATATAAAGCACTCTGACTTTTGGAACACACAGTATGTTTACATTTTAAGTTGCCACAGCATGTCAGTTAGTAAACATGCTTATGAATTTGTCCATTTAAAACACATTTTTACGCTACATACAGCCTTGTAAATCACAGGATGCTGACAACATGAAATGCCAGCTGTGAAATGAGAAACTGATGAAAATGCAGTAATTCTGAATTTTAATATAATATAAACCATGTCAGCAATATTTGTGAATAGCAGCTGTCAAGATTTCATTCGAACTGCATGTATTATGGTATTTTTATACTCTGTTCTTTTCCGATAATTTAGACCTTCCTTTGCCCCCTCCCAACCTTTCTGTATGATAAGCTTTGCAAGGATTGGAAATTTCTATAAAAATTTTGACTGAACAGCATGAAATGGATTGTCACAACATTAAAACAGAAAGACTAATTATAATGATCATTAAAACTGTGTTCAAAAATACCACACACTATCATACTGGTATTATTTATTTTAGAAACTCAGTATTTCATTAAACTTTCAAAAAATGTGTTTTATTTAAAAATATGATGGGTATACAAGAAGTGATGAAGATTTTTACCGAACAAGATTGTGGTCTACTCAGTCTTATCCTGCAAAGAAATTCAATAGATTTAAATGGTTCTTTACTGAAGTGCTTTTGATATAGAAGTAGTTGCAACAATGTATGGAATCTAGTATCTGTGTCTTGCAGTACTCTATGCTTACTAAGAAAGTGAAAAGGCCTTCAAAAGGACAATATGCATACAGAGTTGCAGGCTGGAATGCCTAAAAGGAACAAATATTTTCTGACTTTTTTGTTCCTCTGTATCCATCTAAGTCAAAGGGAACTGTAAAACCTCTATGTTTTTGTGTATATTCCCTGAACTCTGTTTGATTTTTGTTTCCATAGTTTCCTAAGGGTCAAGAAAAATCAGGAAATGCTGCTGAGTATGAATGTGATCTGAAATGCTGGTGTTCAGTGAGTGATACAATCATAACTGAGTTGCCTCTAGTATAAAGAATGTATATTCAGCTGTCTGTCATTGGAAGTGACCCAATTTGTATTGAGTTTTAGGAAGAGAGAAGGGAATTGCTGGCATAACTTAATATGATTTGCTTCAAAAATCAATGTCTAAAATCATTTACCCCTATTCTTTGAATCACAGTAAACGAACAGTATTAAACAGTTGTACCACATAGTTGTGATGATACACCGATTTTACCACATACAACTCATACTTTGCAGCTGAGGCAGAGTGTGAAAAACCGCTAACTCTCCTAAAACTGAAAAAAACGCAATAATCAGAAAGCTGTGTGCCTTTAGAGAAGGGAGCAGGTAACATTTCAGCTATTGCTTTGATTTCCCAATCAGTGTCACTTGGCCTTTCCAGGGTTTAGGTTGGGTAATTAATTTTCATCGAAGGCTTGATTTGTTGTAAACATTGTGTAGGCACAGGTGCTGCTTGGTGGTACAGGGATATCGCCTGCCAATCAGAACGTAGCTCACCGACTGGCATTCTGTTCCTCATCTTCTAACGTATAAATAAATATGTAAAAGAAATGTAATCAAGAATTCTTTTATGAGGAAGCCACCATGTTTTACTCAGCAGCATGATTTCATGCTCAGCTGCCAGTGATTGTAGTGAAACCTAGAGGGCAATCAAAAAAGCTAGAGAACTGTAATTCAAAGAAAAATCTTTAATGTTTCCCTGTATACACTCTAGATATAGCAAAAGGGAAGGGAACTTTAGCAAAAACAAATGTCAGTTGAAAACAATGAGGCATAAATATACTTCATAAGGGAAAAATCCTCAAAATAATATAGAAATTAATAAATAGCTTTGCAAAACACAAATACTCTATAAAATACTGCTTCTGGAGTAAAGAAGGCCAATGTTTGCAAAGCACAAAGAATGTTGGCCCAAAAAAACCCGAGTGGCAAAACTCCACTGACTTCCCCTGCAGCGTGCGTGCTCTTCACTAATTACACTTCAAAAAATTCATACCCAGAATGGAACAAATGGCTTGGTTGTACACTTGCGAACACATATTCTGTAATTTCAGTAACTCACTGTCATGTACACTTTGGCATTGCAGAAACTGATGACTTTCAATTCAGTAACAAATTGGTAACCATCCTGATAAAGTTTTGATAGCTGTGTTTTTCTGATTTACAATTCCCTTTTGTGGAACACATAACTTATTACAGTTACTTCTTCTGGTCCAGCACTATCAAATCACTGAAAAATGCAAAAAATAACTATTTGTATCCACTTATGATTAGATATTATTTTTTCCCAAAATAATGGTGGCTGCTTCAATACTCTACCAGCAATCTGGAAGCTTGGAGTCCTTTATCTGGATGAAAGTACAGAGCGTGTCTTTCTACTTACATACCAGCAAATTAATAGTTTGTAAAGAACTTTTAAGATTGAGAAAACAGGCAGGGGCAGGCAACTCTTGTAACCTAGTAAGAAGAAGAGGGAAAACATTTCCTTACTAAGACAAGAAGCAATTGGAGTAGGATTTGTTACATTTTAATGTTTGTTTCTTACTCCTATAAGACAATCACAAAACCATTAATCCAAATTAAAGTTAGTTGTATACATGAATGATTTGTTGGCTTTGGGGAGTATAAAAATAAGACCATGTCAAACCAAAGTTTTATTTCATTTAGTAACCTGTTTGCAGTTCTGGCCAGTAGCACATTTAAGGCATAGCACAGATGAAATATAATCTTTGTTTTTATTATAGTCTTGTAATTTCTAAAAGTCTTATGTTTAAATACATCTAGAATTGGTGGTAGCTTCAGAACCATTGTGCTTCATAACAGATGATCAATAATTCTGACTGCATAAAAAACCTACTCTTTAAAAAAAAAAAAAACAAAAACAACTGTTATGCTATATGTATTTGCTCCTTAGGAATTTCGTGAGTACTCCTTCAATCATTTATGTTATAATAGATTTTTCAAAATACTCGAGTTGTGATAAATCTTTATCACAGACCTTTCGGGAGATTTCTTTTCCCATATGAAAAGGTTTAGTCTCACTTCTCTAATTTCTTGTAAAGATGCTGTCTCATAACTCTTATCAGTAATGTCAGCCTCTTTAGACCGTTTTTGGTTCTACTTTATATTTTAAGCAGAAGTGACCAGAATTGTTGGATCATGACCAATTTGTGTAGTGACATAGTTTTGGTGGTGTTATTTTTTTTTTCTTTTCAGTAATTTTTAATGCTCTGCTTACTTTTTAGAACAATTCTGTTCTAATTTGAACATATTCAAAGAACAGTACATAGTGAAATGAAGTTTTGTCTCCCAAGTGAAAATAGGTAGCACATATATATATATGTCCTGACACTTATTCTTCTCCATTGCCATTTCTTTGCATTTCTCATTATTTAATTTGTTATTTTATTACCCTTAGCATTGTGAAATTCTTCAACAGCTTTTCATATAATGGTTATATTTCATTATCCTTAATAATTCTGTATAATCAGCTAACTTTTTTACCTCATCATTCTGTTCTTCTGGGTTACCTATGTTGAATAGCATATGTCTTAGCATAAATCCTTCTATAGCCCCATTGGTACCTTTCCTATTATGATAACAAATCATTCTTCTTATCCATTATAACCCATCTTTTAAACTGTCAGTAGTCCTTAAGAGAAACTTCTCCTTTATCCTTTGCCATATCTGTTCTCTGCTGAGCCTTTGGAAAGGGATCTTCTTAAAAAAAAAAACTTAAAAAATAATCCTCTGGATCACCCTTCTGTACCTGCCCCTACAGTCCCTTAAGGGAATCAAATAAAGCTGGGTTCACTCTATGCCAATATATTGTAGTTATCTATTTGCTTAGAAATTTTGATCTTTATTCAGATTCCTACAAATTTACTTAGTATAGAGGTCAGACTTGCTCATCTGTGTGCATGAAGTCACCCTGGGTCCCATTTTAAAAATGGATGTTGCACTTACCACCTTCTGTTCAGTTGTTGAAGACAATTTAGCTGATAGATAATCCATCATCCTTCAGCAATTTCATATTTAATTCCTTTAGAACTTTTATGTGAATAGTTTTGTGAACTGTCAATTTTTTATGACATTGTAAACTTTTTTTTTCCTAAAACCTCTTTTATTGACACTTCAAATTGAGGCAAATACAGAACTTATAATTTTTTTAAAATGGCCCTGATATCAAGAATCTCCTGAACTTCCTTCATAGTGAGCACTGATACAAAGAGTCCATTTAGCTTTTGTGTTGTGGTCTTAACCTTCCTTGAGTTCTCTTTTCACTCCTTGATCATCTGTGAGCCCTACTAACTCTGGCAGGCTTTCTGCTTCTGATGTGTTTGAAAAAGCTTTTATTTTTAGCTTTTATGCCTTAAGCGAGTTGCTCTTCAAACCTTTTTTGGCCTTCCTTATTATGATTTTATATGCAACTTAGAGAGTTTAAATAGAAAAACTGTAAAATGATGACAAAGTTAAAAGAAAAACCTTTAATTTTCCTACTCAATCTACAGCCATTCTTACGTCCCTCCACTTCTGGAGCTGCTACACATCTATGAACAAGAAATGAAAACATAGGCATTGTTATACAAGATCTGTTGACCTTTTTTGATAGTCAACATCAAGTCGTATAAAGTAAGATTCAGTGGTGTCTGAGAGATGGAATAACCCAGCCATGGGGAAAGTTTTTAAAACCTATATTATCTTCTCACCCTTTTTACTTCCTTTCCGCTCTCTAAAGAGATAGCTCACTGATTGGTCATAGGACCTTTTCCATCTTACAACTGCTGAGACGTAGTCATTGCTTTTTATACTGCTTGCAGATGTTTTACAGGGACTTGAAAGCATTCAGATGATAATTAGGTAAGTTGAGATTGTGGGAATATGAATAAACAAGTTTGTAAATACCAATTATAATGCATTTATTGTGTCTGAATTGGGCAAATGTTTGTAGGTGCTGTATTTGAGAAGGGAAGTTCAGTTTACAAACTGTCTTACCAACCTCTGCCTTGGAGCTTCATAAGTAAAAGAGAACAAAATCATTCATACATTACATCCTCACAATCTCTTTTTCTCATAGCTTTTTGTATCTCAAAAACATATTTGCAGTGCCACTATTACACAGATATAGCTCTCTTTGACTGGAATAAGCTTTCATGCATCAGAGCAGTAGCAAGACTAAAATTTGATATTTCCAGATAAACTTTTATAATATGTCAAGCACTGCTGAAGTCTTTGGGGATGCTTCATGTGACAAGGTGAACTGTAACATCAAAATATTCTGAGCTTTCAACCTGAACTGCACAGTTCTTGGTACACTGTTAATTTTCAGAGCTACACATCTGAGCACATTGTCACTCAGAGCAACATAACCTGGATTTGTTAGAACATGGGGAAATTGAAGTACTCAGGCTGCCAAACTCATCCTGCCTCCACAGGGATGGTTGTCCCATCACTCATTCATTGCTTTTCCTATCCCAGTTTTTCATGTGGTTCCAAATCAATTTGTATTCATCCAAGAGGAGGAATCAGCAAATGTCAGATTTGTGTGTTCTCCCGCTTGGTTGTTTTAATCTCCTGGTTTCTTTCATTGTAGTTCTCCATAGTGAAACAAGCAACTGTTGCCAAATCTGCAGTACTTCTTTTACTGGAGATCTTTCTAGTTAGCAGCAATTTATGTTTCTGTATCTTCTGCAGATAGATGTTTCAGGTCATTTCCTTGGTCTGACGGGTATGGGAATTCCTTGGAGAAATGTTATGAAAGCAAATTTTCAAACAAAAATTACTTTCATCACATATTTTCTGCATTTAGACCAGACTTCAAATTGATTTCTGACTAAAAAATTGATGGAAGGTGAGTTTCTGACATCTAGAAATAATCGAAGAAATTATAACAAACCCATTCTTGTTTGAGCAGTTCCAATGTGTAATATTTTATTTTTGAACTCTTATTATCTCATATGCATAAATGCCAATTCCAAGTCTACAGCATTCACAAACCCTTTTCCTTACAGGCATCCCCATACTGTTATTCTGTCTTCTGTCTTCTGAGTATTTAAGTAGTCGCTATTCTCTACTGTCTTGTATTAGAAGCTGAGTTGGAAAAGAACAATTAGTACTCTCTATATAGATTAGAGATAGTATTCTCTATGCGTCTACCCTGTGAAGCTGAAGAGTTGATCCAGCAGCCATGTGAATCGAGTGTTCATATGGTTGTCCTTCACTTGACCTTTTTATTTATGAAAAATAAACTTAAATAACCTTTTTTTTAAAAAAAAAAAAAATCTGTGCAGTTTACAATGCAGTTTTCTAATCATCAGCTGAAAATAGGAGTGCAAAAAGTACACAAAATTCAGGCTGTCCTTCATGATTCATTTGCTCTGTTTAGGGCTCTATCTGCCAAGTCACTAAGTTTAAGAGTTGGGAAATGATCTTTTTGGGTGATTCAGAAGCATGTTGGATTAATCCCGTTTATCTTCCAGTTTCTCGTAAAATTATGCAGACATAGATGGTCAAGCAATACTGGCACCTGGTACAGAGACTTGGAGTTACAGACTGTGGTGTAAGAACAGCAGAATACAAGGTGTAAGTATAGAACAGTCTGATTTTGCATTTCATCTCTTGACTGAAACTGTTTCAGGGAGCAGGAAGGGCTCCTGACAGAATGGGAAGCTATAACACAGCCAGCAGGCAAGGGGCCTTACCACCTAGGGCCTGTCCTGCCACCTCCAAAAGCAAGGTGAACAAGGCTGACCTGGAAACGGACACTTGGATTTTCCCAGATTCCAGGTACTCAGGCAAGTTTGTTCTGCCAAGGCAGGCCTGATGTCAAGAAGTCAATCTTCAGGAGATGATCAGCTCCAGAGGTGGTAACCAGGGCAAGAAACAGCCCAGTGATCACCAGACAGATCCATAGTGGTGAGACAGGTCCCAGATCAAGCCAGTCTGCAGATCAGGTTCTGGATCAACAGGGTCCATCCATAGCCAGGTACAGACATTGCCAAGGCTGAGCTAGAGCTGACCACTCCTCAGAATAGCTCAGGCAGGAATTGATAGCCCTGGGCTGAGCTCCAGTGGAGCCCCTGTGCCCATGGGCAGTTGGGTTGTTCAGGGCTATTAAGGCCTTTTAGTGTTTTTATGGCCCTGACAGCAAAGAGCTTCAAGATATCAACAGTTCCTTCCATTATACATGGAAATAGGATCAAATACACCTCAGCTGTCCATTCAGTGATATTAAATACATGTCCAAGCACAACTGAATGTCATATGTTCTTCAGAAATAGCTCAATGCACTTGATTTATAAGAATATTTAACATCAGGAATAAACTACCTTAATATCAAAAAGAAAGTTCAAAGCATATGGTGGGGGCAAAAGAAGTAATGAAGAACAGAATGATTTGATATCCTTAGGGATGTTGTACAGATTCACAAATTTTTCCCCTTCTGACTCATCAATGGGCTTCTCTCGTACTTGTAGAGGAAACAAAAAACGTTTACTTTGCAGTTTTGCAAAAGCTTCTTTCTGTTTCTATTACAACTTCACTTTTAAAGGGAAAAGTAAGAGCTCCTGCATCTCATACCATCTACGATTATTGCATTTTATTAGTGTGGCATTATACATGGATACTTACTGTACAGTTAATGTTTTTGTAGTTTACTATCACATGTGAACTACATAACTCACTATGGTCACTTTCTTAAAAAAACAATGCAATCTCTTGTATCTTCTTTAAGTTACTTAGTAATATAGTTCTTGTACTTGAGGGTTACAAGTGTCTTATGTTTTCTACAGAATTAATAATCCCCTTCAAAAGGTGATGATTAATGAACAGAATGCTGAGTTTCAGTAGAAATCAAGACAATCCACACTGTTTCTTCCACTTTATTCTTGTTATATACAGACTTCTGATAGCATCTAACATAAGAAAAATGTTTTTTTTCTCCTATTATGAATGCTTTATATACTACCATTTTTATGATACTTTTTGCCTAGAAAGTGGTAGGAAACCTGTTCCAAGCATCCAGAATAATAGAACATAGGTCTCTGATAATTGTGGGAAAAAAAAAAAACACAAAAACCAACCAACCAACCAACCCAGCAACTTACAATTACAGCAAAAGTTTAATCTCTTAGGATATATAAAAACCCAGATTGTTTTAATTTTACTCACTTTTCTTTTCCTCCCCCTTCCTCTCAGAGGTTGGCCACATATGTTTAGATCACAATATAATAGAAATTCAGACTTACTGCAGGCTGTCATTCCAGTGTGCCTAGTATCTTCAAAGCCTTTATAGAAATAAGGTGACATTAACCTGCCAATCCTTCTTTACAAGTTTCTGACTTTTTTGAAGGCCTGAGGCAAACACATGCGACCAGTCACTAAAGGATTTTGTAACATTCCTGCAGTGCAGTAACTCTCTACCCCAGCAGCTGTTGTTTAGTGATAGATCAGTGAAGCAAAAGATTATGCTGGTATAAAAAATAGATCTTGAACCACAGCTCTCATTCTTATGCCTTTGTTCTGCATTAGTGGCAAACCTCTGGGATTCATTTAGCTGTAATCATTTGTTACTGAGGGGCAGAGCGTCTTTCAGATAGTGGTCATGGAGTCACCTTTGAAACAAGTGCAGGTGAGTAGAAATCATTTACCAATCTCTCCTCCTACGATTACATTTTATAACTGGCACATACTCCAAGAGCCTGTTGAGAATGTATAACACAAACACCAAAAAAAGCATTTTACTTTTTTATTCCTATTTTTCCTGAAACAGTTTAATTAGTTTACCGTCTGGATTTTTAATCCTTCATTGAAGAACTACAGACATACAAAGCAAGCACCAGGAGGCAAATTCTGTTTCTGTTTACACTGAGGGACAAAAAGACCTATTAGGTGTCTGATTCAAAACTCAGTGGAGTCAATAATAATGGTCAATGGCTTTGGATAATCTATAGGATTGTTATTAGAGCATACTTGTTGTTTGGGGTGGGGTTTTTTAGTTAAACCATTTTTTCATTTATTTTCCAAAATCAAGTTGCGAAATGTTAGCTTTTGCTCCGTCAACACAAAATTTAGTTTGTAGTTTGCAGACAAAGATGAGAAGGCTTGTAAGATAACTATGAAAGCACCTGAGCCACTACCTATCGCAAATATCTGATCATAGTGGGGGATTTAATGCTTTAGGTTATGCAGTTTTCATACTGAATAAAAACATGCTCAGCAGAACATTTGCAATTCTATATAAAAAAAATTACACCCATCCCCCCAAAATTTTTATTTTGTTTTCATAAAACTATTTGACCCACTCTAAATAATTCAGATATTATCTACGGTTTGGGAATGGAAGCTACTGTAAGTATCCTTGCAATTACCAATGCCCCAGTATAGCAACAGTGTTTTTCCAAAAAAACAGGATAAATTCCAGAGATTCAAACAACTTCAGTATGTAACTAAAAAAATTCAAATTTTAATCCCTCCATACCACAAATATTTCCCTTCTAGTCAGATTGAGCCTGATTCTGGAGGTACATTAAGTGCCATAGTTTCTCAGCTTTCTCTATTAAGTACAAAAAGTTGTTACTTTGCACATACCTACAAAAATGTCTGGAAAACAAAAGCTCATGTCTGCAATTAAGCTAAGGTCTAAGCTGAATCACAGCTTTCTTCTCTTCTCTGATCTTATCTGAACGATTTGATCCTGCCTTACTTTGTGAGCAGTTTTCTACATAATATGTGCGAGTGACCACCATTTTCTCTTAGAAGATAGCCAGAAGAAAAGATAAGAATAATTTCATCAAGCATTTGAATGATTATAACAGTCAGACCTGGGAAACTGGCAGCATTTACTTGTTTTTGCCCAACTGAATTAAATCATACTCAGTTCCACTTCTGCAAAGCAGGCTCTAATGGCTGTTCTGAGGCAGAAATAGTCAATTCCTCCACCTTGGCTGGAAAGGAGGAGTTTGACTGCTTCAGTCATGGAGGAATTTCTAGATCCATTTTTAATACTTGGATTGTTTTGGCCAATAATAATTTCAAATGAAATACTGAGTCAGTAGTCAGTGGGAAAGTATCTCCTGTGTTCTTGCTTAGCTTAACAGTGCTACACTGTGTTTAGAAAGTATAACTCCCTCTCATATACATATATATGTACGTAACTGTTATATATATAGTATCTTCCTCGAGCTTAAACATATTACCACTTTACATAATTATCATAAAAGATGACTTACATTTAGTCTATCACTTAAACAAAATATCTAGCAAAATTTGTGAACACTAAGTTATATATTGGCAGTAATTCCCATGGAACTACTAGAGTTGAAAAAAACAGGGTTTCATAGTTATGTCTAAATACGTAAGTCCAAGTCAACTTTATTTTTTTAAGGGTCAGTGAAAGCATGTGCTTGACCTACATTGAAAGTACATATCCAGTGATATTCCAAGTAATGATGTACTCTCTTTTATCTAAGTCATGAACTTTTAACCTGTTTTCCTCTTTCTACAACTCTCTCAAGTTCATAAAATCCCAAAATACTGAGTACAGTTGTGGACTTTCTTCTGTTATAGCAACAGGAGCTATATCATGGGACATACCAGCCAGGTCATATAAGTGGTCCGACCTTTCTGAGCAGCAATGTGTTTAGCAGGTACATCTATTGACATGACATGGATGGACCTGCAGCGTGTGTACCTGTTGAAAAGCCCCTACTGTCACCACAGCCTTTCACTACATGTTTTCCACACTAATATGCTGTAAATGTCCAGATAGCAAAAACTCCATTGAGCTGATTTGTAGTCTTGTTCAACAGTCACTAAAGGGTTCCAGTCTGTATTTCGGTTAGAACTAACTGAAATCTTGATAATAAATATTTGTCATAAATATGTGGAACACACCTTAGTCCCAAGTTATTTGGTGATATGAGGAATCACTTATTTCAAGTATGCTAGTCACTGTCTTATTTCTAATTTTATACATCAATCAAAACTTGTTTTCTTCACTGAGAATTTGTCAATGTCTCCACTAACGATTATTTTCTTACAGGCTGTATTTAAACCTACCACTTGTACTGTATGACAAAGATGCAGAAAATTAAATTTAAACCCAACCCAGAGTTCAAAAATTTAAATGAAATATGGACAAAAATCCACACTGAAGCTTAACAGATTTGTCATAGGTTAATAATGCCTGCCAGACTCCAAACAAAAGGCTTGCCATTAACCTAGCTCTTAAATATCACAAGAGATCAACACATTGGATATAGCTGCAACTGGAACAAGGAGCCTCAAATGAGCCTCAAATGCAGCACACAGTAGCCATTCCCTAGTCATCCAACATTAGTAATAGTGAGCTAGTTAACCAAACTATTTGAAACTTCATGTCCATGGATTGGATGAGCAGGCATCAGATCTAAATGCAGCATGAAATAGTACATTTTTCCCATAAATAGCAGTAGTAATGGTCCAGCCACTTTACAGCTGTTCCCAGCTTCTTTTTGCATAATCCATCAGAGACATACCTGATTATGTTAAGTATGCAGATTGGCAAACTGCAGTTTTGTTTTGACAAGCATAAACCTTGAGCAAATCCAGACTTCAATACAGTAATTCTATCCTTACAGCAGAATAAGTAAGAGATGGACCCTGTATTAGAATAATACTGGGAGAGTAGCTAAAAATTAGAGGAATTATTGTATAAAATAATACCTATGAAGGGATATCTCACATTTAATGAAGGGAGTTAACTGGTTTATAAGACTCCCTGTTAGGCTAAATAACAACAGAATTAGGAAGCTGTGAAGTGTTATATACATTCTTGAAGTGTTATATACGGTTTATGATGATTCTATAACACTTGAAAACAGAACTTTCAGAATCAGTATTCAGTTCATCAAAAGAAACTACTGAAAGTGTGTTAGTTCAGAAAGTTACATGTTTGTGAAAGGTAAACATTATTATAATACACTGCCTACACAGATCTCTGTGTGTGCTTGCGATAAGGTCTCCATCTACGGGTTAGCCTATATATAGCATGAAATAAAAGCTTTACACTGAGATTCTGCAGAAGAGTAAAACTGAGGGTCAGATCTTTAGTTTAACTCCACTAAAGTCAGAGATAATTGTGCTGATAAAGGATTTTTAAAGTAAAAAACACCCCAAAAAAGTAAAAAAACAAACAAACAAAACAAACCAAAAAAACCCCTCACAACCCCCCCAAAACAACAAGAAAACAAACAACCCACCCACCCCCAAAAAACCCCAAAACAGAATCACTGTTGCTATCTTCAAATTAGAGAAGTTAAACAGAAAATTACTCTAGTGTTCCCTAACTCCTTAATGCATCAGGAAAATAGATAAAAATAAATGCAATTTTTCCCACTTTAGGCAGTTATACAACTTGAAATTTCTTCCTTACAGGTTATATTGAAATTTAAACTTTTGTTTCTTAGACACAAAGAGTCAATGTTGCACATAGCATTTATCTCAGTTTGTCACTGTTCTAGGAATTAGTGCAGCTGTGCTACTTGTATCACTGAACTAATTTTACCAAGGTAAAATTTGTTTAGAAAAGGTTTCCTGGACTCCCTGACATGCTCAACATTTTGGTTGAAAAAGACTGTGTGTAGAAAAAGTGCTACAGGAATTAGAATAAGAAAAGAGTGATAAAGTGGCATCCATCGATATAGTGCCATATGGTACCAATGTTTTCTGGCAAAGAAAGAAGTCCTTTAGAAGTCAAGTGCCCTGGCATGAGAGGTGATTTTAATAATTAATCAGCCAACAGTGAGGGTTTTAACACAATATGGCCAGTATGACTAAAAATAATATACTCAAATATTCTGTACATTGGAAAAAAGAGATGGCCCCTACCATTCTCCACACAGTAGGACTCATGAGAGAGATGTTGGGACTATCCCTTTCTTTCACATCCACCAATGTAGACTCTCTATATCAGCAGCCCCTTGTTGAAGCAGCTACTGAATGCAGGATGAGTGAGTGAAGGCATCTGGTTAGACAGGGACCTTGGTACCTCCCTCCATGTTTTTCTGCCTCCAGCTGCCTCCATTACGCTTTGAAATGTTGAGTGGAGCCATCCTGTGCTCAGTACAGAGCATTCTGGATCCCTTATTTTAGTCCTAGACAGTTTATACCAATTGGTTATTGTGCAAACTGCAAACTTACCAAGGCAGTAACTTACCAAAAAAACCTTCTATTTTTTTCCTTTTAGATGCAGTGTAATAGATTTTTAAGGAATTGCTAGTGGTTTTAACTTACGTGTTTAGTACCAAGGATATTGATACTGTCCCAACTTGTGTTTATGAAGGACCACCTTTTTAAACATGCCTGATAATGACATAGACAAGCTAGGAAACAGCAAATAACTTGCATATGCAATGGAATCAAGCTTTTCTTTTTGACTGTATGGTTCCTCCTAGAAAAAAATATGCTTTTCATCTCTTAACATATAATTATAAAAATAGAAGTTTAATTCCACCAAGAACATGAAAAAAGGACTGAGAATAACATTAATGCTTTATATAAAACTTACTATTACGCATCATGGTAGTACTGGAAAGATTGCTAGTAATTAGACAAATAGGCCAGCAGCAGTGACTGTTATTTATTGTATGGATACAGCTAATTCTTCAGTCTTCTGTCTCCTGTCTTTCTACTTAGTCCTTGGTCTAAACCAAAACTCCACTAATACTGACTAACAAAAGTCCAACTCCTTTCTGTGGTGCAGCAGCATTATCTTTCAGCTGACCCTCAATTTACCAGTCAATTGAGAAGCATTGTTTTACTAGGAAGCGCTGAGCCTTGGAAGAAACAAGCGTACCCCTGGCCCTTTACTTCAACCTCTCTCGTCTATGATGTAGTACAGCATTGTCTTAAAAATTCTCTTTCTAAACTTAGAAAAGTAGGGCAAAATCTCAAACATATTCCAGGTATTTCCTCTTTTCCAGACCTTCCCTGAACTCCCATCTTTTGTTTAGAAACCTAATAGATTAGCTGTTTATCTTCTGCAGACTCTTTTCACAGTGAGTGGAGGGCAGTTCTTATGTACAAATGCTTTACCTAACAGTTATTTCTGTGACACATACAGCTACCAGACTAGAGATTGCAAAATGTTTTGACTTCAGGCTGTGTTAGATACATGTACAAGCTGGCTTATGGCCTCCTATGTAGGCCTAATTCACTAATTCTGTCATTGTCATGACGATTTTGGTGGATGAGCCAGCACTCCTACTCTATGAACCTTTTATTTCTAGAAGGTATCACAATAATTACGAGGTAGGACTGAGTGGCAGGAGCAGGAAATAGAAATGGAAAACACGAACAAGCTAGAGGTCATGGTCAACTTACATAAAGAACCATACAAATTTGCAATTTATTTTGTACCTGTTACCTAATGTAGACCTTTATTGCAGTATAGGCACAAGTATTTTTTAATCCACAAATATGTTCTATTTGAAAGCACTGACAGTTCAATGTCTCTGCTGAAAATATGTGCCTCTTAATCAAGGCTGTAGACAATGAGAAGCAAGTAAGAATCTAAGCCCTTGCAGACAACCTGATACCCTCCAAAGGTAGCTGTCCTGAACAGCATAAGACGGAGAGAATACAAGGCATTTGTATCCTTCTGTTTTACTTTATTCGTCTGAAACATCAAGCATAATACACCATTCTGTGTACTGAGCATATTTTTGCTGTGATTATACACGTCTTAGCAACTGCCTCAGCTGATCATTGGTCAGTGCCTCTCCTATTTACTCTTTGAAGCTTACTACCTCAAAATGAATTCAATACACATGCCCTGCTGTTTTTAGGAGCAGGGTTGTGGTAAGGAGGCTTGACCTATGAAATATTTGTTATTCTGGAGTCTGCTGTAACTGTTAGCCAGTTAGGACTGTTGCCAAGAGAGGTTGAATGATTCTGCAGAAGTACCCGGATAAGGTAAAAATAATGTTGCAGATTATGTGAATGGAATGGATCTTCAGTCCATAGCTCTTCATGGAAACAACAAATCTACAGTACTGATATTCAACAGTCAAGAAATTGTCAAGCAATGTGGAGAGTTGTTCCATACCAATCATGCAGTGCATGGATCAGTGATTTCCAGCAACTCTATTAGATGTACAAAACAACATCAGGAGAGTAAAAAAGCCTTCATGCCAGACATGCAGACGTGGAAACCCTTCAGGCATGTGAAACTCTATCTTTAAACATTATAACAATAAAGCATCGCATTTCAATGAACATCTATAATGGTCAACATACTTTTTCTCAGGTATACTGTTCAAAATACCTAGCAACACTTTCAAGTGTGCACAATTTATAGAGATGAGATTTTTTTAAGACTATTAACTGCTATATGGTTTTTTGTTGCAAATATAAAGACAATTTGTGAATACAATTCTTCGTTTTGCATGGTTATTTCTTGTATTAGTCCAAGTGAGATAATGCATCCATGGTCTGTTAATCTTATTTGATTTTTTTTTTTACTCTTTGCATTAATGCTTAATTATAATAACAGTTTGTGTTGCATCTGACTCTTTGCTATCTAGTACAGAATCCAAAAAAGCACTATTAATAGTGGGTTCAATCAATTTCTAAGTGCATACATTTCCTCTAGGTACTGATTTAATTGCAATCATAGAAGACATTAAAGAAACATGCTCTAAAAATGGGAAAATTCTGTAAGTTAGAGTGCCAGATACAATGAATAAACATGTATCTGATTCTTCTAAGTGCTTTTGGAATGAAAGTTTATTAATCCACATAAATTCACATAAATATCTCTAATCAAATGCATATGTCAAGCTGCCTCCCAAAATGTGATTTACACACTTGTCTTCAAAGACAGCAAACACTTTCAGCAACCATACTTATGTTACTGAGAACATGGTTCAATTTTATCACAGCTCTGCCTCTTTAAAAATGGATTAATGTATCAGGACCCTGAGTGCATAAATAGTGGCCCTGACCAGCCTCACCTGGGGCTCCTACCCAAACCCTGCCCATGGGCTTAGGGCTCCATTTAAGCTCAGCCTGTAACCTTTAGTCCTTATTTGAGCTACATCATAGATTTCCTTGTTTTCATTCCTGTCTCTAGTGCTGCCTCCTTGGTGCACCTCACATGCAGCTTAAGTTAGCTCCTGGTCTGACTCCTCAAATGTAACTTGCACCTTGTATCTGGAACTGTCTTTGGCCACGTTTCTTAGATAGACTTTGGACCTGACCCTACTGTCAGTTGTCTCAGATCACAACTCCTTTTGCTTCTGACTGGACTTTCTGTTTGGACCCTGCACCTGATTCACCACTTGTCTTGTTTGGGATAGTCAATGGACCTCGTTACCAATACCAGTCTGCCCGCTGTGTTCAGACTCTGCAGATCTGTGCCCTGCTGTTGAGGGCACTGTCTGTGCTGGAGTCATCCTCAGCTCCTGGCTCCCTTCCCACCTCTCCCATCCCTCAGGGAGCAGCTGGTCCTGGCTGCTTCCTGACATAATGAAAATGCTGTGTCTATCATGTACAGTGTAGTTTTCATACTAGGAATACTATTGCATCTCCTGAAAAGTAATTTCAGCTGGGCAATAATAGAAAAAAGGGCAAGTACGAAACACCCAAGTTGTTACAGTTCACATGAAGTATAGTGGCAGGTGAATACTCTTTAATGTTGAGCTAAAACGAAAGGGCTTAACCACTTCTGAGCTGGAAACTCTTGCATACTTCCATATCACAGAAGAGGTCTGCATTTCAATTTCAATTCTAGTGCAGGAGGAAAATAAACTTTGCAATATATCATTTTCTACTGAAAAGAAATATAATGTGAAATTGTTTAGGGTTTTTTTTTCCTATCAGCCTTGATCTCTGAATTTTTAACTGTATTCTAACCAAACAACTTGATACTGAAAAGGTCTAATTTCATGCAAGTTTAAATAAATATTTAATCTGTATGCCCAGTGCTAATTAAAATTGGTAACATGATGCTATTTCCTCATCACTTGTCTGCTCTCCAAGTGATACAGAACTGTGAGAAATACTCCAGTAAAATTCAGAACAGTAACTTTTGCTAGAGAGTATGCAGTATTTAGGTGAAATAGTATTCTTCAGATCTGACACCATTTTCTAGATCACAGTACTTACATATAGAGTCTTTAGACAATTACATTATATAGGATTGCTTCAAGTGCTGAAAAAAATATTCCATGTAAAATAAAGAAACGGGGAGGGGGGGAGACATTCTGTGTTCCCAGATTTTAGTGAAACTAAAATTCTTGGTGATTCGTAGTTAAAAAGATGAAAAAGTTCAAATCATATTAGCACAAAATGTTGTACATCTTTTGTGTAAAAACTAAAAGAAATGCAGGTTGTGGAAACCTACTTTGTATCGTTAAGCATCAATTTAAATAAATACAAAATATTCATATTTTATTACAGTGTTCTATAAACTTTCTAAGTTGCAGTTTTCTAAGTTCTTTCCTGTCCATTCCAGATAAAACATGGAGGACAATCAAGTTAATGGAAGGATGAAATGGGCTACATTTATGGGATATCTTCCGGAAATGAAAAAAAACCAAACTTTTTTGAGCTGGTGAAACAAATGTCAGGTAGCAGGGTACTACATTTCTATGCTCAGGGGAATCATTGTTACTTTCTAATATACCCCCTAAAAAATCAGAAGAGTTGCTTCTCTCTGAGTCAACATGTGTTAGCAGTCACCATGATTATGTTGGTAGGCTGATGGATGAATTTTTTTGTTTATTGAAGGAATGATTTGTTTCTTCAAGACTTTCCCTGAAAAGCCTTTTTATCAAAGTATGAGACCAAGCAAATTTTGAGAGTTTATAACATTTTTTAATTGAAATTTTAGATACAGTTTCAAAGAATTCATATTGTAAAATTAGGAGCATCTTAACAAAGGAGTAGAACACATTGTCTTGAAAGTAGTTTATGTTCTCAGATCACAGGCACGCAGTTTTTGTCATTTCTACTGCCTCTTGTCCTTACATCCCTATCATAGGGTCAATTTGACAGGTAGCAAAAGAATTGAACTGCATTTCTAGGTAAAAAAAAAGAAAATTATCATAATACTTACTTTTAAACTGGTAGAAAATAGCTTTGGTGTTGGATGGGGTCTGATGAATGCAGCTAAAGTGGAAATAGCAAATTTTCATTGAAGATTTTTCTTCCTGTGAGCTGTTTTCTGTGGTTTTAACCTGCAATCAAAGTATTCTGATGTTCACTTTCAAGGGCTATGTAGTAGCTGTTGAATGTAATATGCTCCCAAATTATATCTGGGTTTTGTGCTGAAGTTATCAAATGCTTTCTTAGACATTTAGTCATATATGTTTAGTTTTGCTCTTTTAAGCTTGCTCAGGGCAAAATATTTTTCTCTCCAAGACAGGAGTGAATTGCAGCTTCCAATTTGTCATGAGATCTGTGTGTAGGGACATAGGGATGTACATATGTTGTTCTATAAAATACATACTGAGGATTCAAAGCTTCAATCCTAGCTAAAGTTACAGTCCACCCAAAAACAACTCAGAAGGAAAAAAGGTCCATACTGCAGTACTCATTTCTGCAGGCAAGCTTTCATCCCTCTATTTTAGCTACATAAATGGGCTGCCACTGATTGTGTTCTTTATAGCTACGAGTTCTGATTTCATTGCTTTCAGATATGCTGCTTAGGAGAATTGACAGCAAAGAGGTAGATAACTCAGTCCTCCCATGTAACACAGTTTAATCCCTTAAGTACTCACATTAAAGCTAAGGGCTCTAGTTTCTAGTTGTGTGAATTTATCAGAGCAGGGAGGCCTTGGGCAGAGTTTGACTAAGCAACTCTTTTCAAAATGTGATATGGCTGATTTTGAAATTCTTGTCAGTCTTTATCCACATGGAATAACTGCTCATAGTGGGAACATTATATATGACACAGGCCTGGAAATAGGGGATTTGTTTTAGAATACAACTCCTCAATTGACTCACCTTCATTTTTTCCACAACAAAGTTCTGCAAAGCTCTGTTTACTTTGGGTATTTAGCCACTATCAGTTATATCAAAATTATAAGGTTTAGACAGACCACTTGATCATAGTTATCAGTGCTTTATACTAACTGGATTAGTCAACAACACGATAAAAGAAGCTTCTGGTGTTACAGCTATATTAGTGATCATCATGTTGCTACTGTTGACCAAAACAATGTGGGAAATTATTTACCAGATCAATAGTAACCATTTGATAACTTCAAAATGATACTTCAAAACTAAACTAACCTGTTTTTAAAGGCTATTATATACAACAATATATAATCTCCCATGTATAAATAGAAATTACAAGTAAAAAGTAGTTCTGCATTTGCTTATTATTATCAAATAATAGTAATATTATCAGAAATAACAAATTTGCTTATTATACATCTGAATGCATATCTAACTCAACACTAGCAAGGAAAAATTTTACAGAAACCCACAAAAAATATTCTGCAATGACCTTTCTGAATAATTGAAGATGGCTTTGAATTTTTACCAGCATTTCCATAAACTCAGGATGTCATCAATGACAGTTTACCACAATATCAGCCATAGAGTATCATTTACAAATATATTTAGAGAGGTTTACTGTAAGTAATGAAATTATTAGATAGCAACCAGGACAAATATATCTGAATGCTAAAATATGCTTTCTGATCTCAATAATTCTCACAGTAAATATAATTGTGTACTAAAGACCAGATGGCTAACAGCTGAACTTTGTGCAATTTTGAAGGGGGTGGGTAATGAACTTGCTATTTTCCCATCTTCCTCCCACGTATGATTGTCTTCTTTAGCTCACATACAGAAAAACTGATACTAGATTTCTGGGATATATTTTAGTTGTGGCTATTTATGTTCTTAAAAAGAACCATGGACACCTTTTGTCTTCACTCACTGAAAGGTCCAAGCATAGTCTTGGTTAAAGAAATCTAGCTTTATTTATGCCTTGTAAAGTGTGAGGAAAGAGAAAGTGATTAAGTATGTTGTATTTCTTATGGAAAGTAGCCACAGATATTTTCCAAGTGTGAATTGATACTTTGATGATGGAATTTCACCCTATACTCATTCTACTCTACACTGTAAGTGATTGATACCATCTAATTAAAAGAGAAAATAAAACCTCTACTGATAAATTTCCTTGTTTTAAATCAAAACTTAAAAAAAAAAAAAAAAATTTAAGCTGAAACTACTCTGGTGTCATTTGTGTTAGAAATAATAATAATAAAACCCACGTAATTTTTAAGAAAAAATAGCATGCATCTAGTACTAGAAATAGCTGTTGTGAGTTTGAATTCATTGACAATTAGAAGTGATGCCCAGGGAGGTACATGCCCAAGTCTATGCTATATGTCAGGGTAAGAAGTAACACTTGCCACTGCCTTATTCCCATCTCTAACTGTTAGATAAGAAGGCTAGTCTTAGTAACATTACTTTGTAAGCAAGTGTGTCAGACAAGTTCTGGAATACAAACAAGGGCTGTTTGTGTTCAGGCTCCTATTTACAGCAAATGAAAACCAAAGACAAAGTACAACTCTGTGTATGCATATGCCAAACTAGGTACAAGAACCAGGGGAGAAAAAGAAGCTAGAAAGTCTGCTGCTAGAAAATAAGAGTAAGAAACACTTGACTAAATGAATCAATCTGCAAATCCATAACTATATCCTGAGGCAGTTCAGCTTCAGTTTTGGATTAAACTTTCCTTGAAAATAGTAGGTACTTTGCAGAGCTGTATCCTATTGAGATGAACTGTCTGTTGCCCCGACCAATGGCATGAAAATTTGCTAGTTGAGGCTAATATAGAATTTCCTAATAACTTTTCATAATCTGTATCACAGCTCTTTACCATCATGCATATAGTAATGTTCAGTTGTAGACACTGTGTATGGAAATGTTAGATCATCCATGTATGTTTAGCAATCACTTACTTAAAAAGTTTCAGACCTTCCCTTACTCTGTTTCCCTTCAGAAGTTGATTCAGTATTTTAGAACTATGTAAAGAGGTATGGTCCTTGAGCCTTCAAAGTCATCAGAAACACAAAGTGTGTTATTTCTGTAAGGATAAGTCTGCACTGTCAGATAAGAGCCTAAACATGCAACCTCTGCTTGTGGTTATCTAGCAAGTCATCACCTCCATGAAAAGGACTGGTGTTTAGAATTACAAACTAGCAAGACTAAGTAGCTGGCCAGGTGTTTTCCTCTGTAGAAAACAGTACTTAAAGTATTTTTCACTAAATCCCATATAAATTTATTTTTGTGATTTTTTTTTAATGTGACAGTAGTGTCTTTAATCCCTAATACTAGACCCAGACATAAAACTGTAATATATTGCTACATACCAGTTTTTCACCTCAAACTGTTGCATTTTCCTCAACTTAAAAGAAAGAACTCAATGTAGAAAATAAGTCATTTATCACATGTAGTTGGAAATAGCATTGCCAGGCTGCTGTCTCTATCAATATTGAAAAGCGTTTCTGTTCTCTGAACCTGATCTAGTGGAGGAAGACAAAATTGTCTGAACAGGAAATATGTGACTCAGTGGAGAACATCCATGTTTATGAGCTGTCTTATTTTGGAGACTGAGACAGGTATAAGGCAAAACTATTACAAGATTTTCTTTTGTGAGTCTGAAGTTTCATTTAATTTCTTTGTCATTCTCACACTCATCCTCAAAAAATAAGTACAACATTTCTAAATTTAGTTTTGCTGTTAAAAAAACCCCAACTATATATTTGGTTATCAGTGGATAAAAATCTACAAGATCTGTCTTCCCCGTCTCCCTCCTCAGCTGGAAGTGATGTAGTCACTTTTCGTCTTGGAAGAGAACCTAAGTTCCACGTGTGAATAAGCATTTACAGTGTCGAAAATTGTTAGTTTACCACAGCCCTTTTTGGGAACAGCATGGAGTAAACATAATGAGCATTAGCGTCAACAGGAGTCAAGCTAAAAAAAGGAGTGTCAAAATCAATACCAACAACTGAACAGTTACTGGACTAGGGCAATTAGCAGCTATGTTGTCTCCCAACTACTCTTAAGTGCTTAGTTTCTTCATTAATACCATCATACTCCTTGTGGTTTAGACTTTCTTTATCTTCACATATAAAGTCCATTTTTTCAGCATTCAAATGCCCAAGGTCCTGAACTTTGTTACACTCATCAACATATTATGATCTGCTCGGCAAATCTTCTGTAGTATTTGAATGTACTGACAAAAGGTCTCTCTATGGCATCATGCCTAAAGAGCTTCAAATTTGTCTTATAAATTAGGGGTACTATTGCAGTTACATTTAAATGAACTCCTAATTTCTGGAAGTCCAGCACTTAGCTGTAAATGATAACTACTTCACATTTTCTCAACCGTATTCGGACCTCTATTGTATGTTCAGGATATTTACATTGATACTGATTATGATATTTGCCATTCATTCTTTATTATAATTCTGTGATGTGGGAGAGTGTTCTAATACTCATGGGGACGAAAACAAGTGTCAGCAAAGGCACCTGTTTAGCTCTCATATGTGAAGAAATAATTATTGGCTTAGACAATCAACAACACAGTATGGTTGAGATCAAATGCCCAGGTGGTATACTCTACCTCTTAACTTTCTCGAGTGCAGATCAACTTAGTTAAGTAATTGTGGTACTTTCCTTGCTGCTAGTGCGGTGGCACAAGACTACAGAATGGGAAATAGTTATAATGAAGATTCATTTCCGAGTGCATGATTACCCTGCCTCTAAAAACACATAATTTGTTTAAAGTTAGCAAATATGTTTTCCTCTTTTTTTTTTTTTTTTTTTTTTTTTCATTCTTCTATATTGCTGAAGAAACATTTTCTCAATTAGCACACTTAGGGCAGAAAATGTTTAGCGTCCACAGATAAGTATTTACCAAGTTGCTTTGTTTCTATATTAGGAGTAGATTGTGTAAGGGAGTATAAGGAATAGGTTATATAAAATACTGATTGTCCTTGATTTCTTTGATGGTCAGAATTTAAACAATGTAAATGGAATTTGAGTACTCACTAAATTATATTCAAAATCTCAAATTTAAATGTTTAGGCAGCTGCTTTATATTTTGTGATCTATGTGGGGTTTTTTTCAAAATATAATCTGAGTTTTTATGCAACAGAGAATGTAGTCACTGACTTTGAAAATCCAGACCTGTGTTTTAGTGCTGGCAGTGGTAGCTTGAACCAAGGCTGTCAGTAAACTAAGAAATTCTGAAACTGTTACTCATTTGTGGTGTTTCCAGTTCAAGTTCTGGTTGTCATATCACAGCAAAGCTGGACCAGTAGAAACCAAGTGTAAATGTAGGAAGCTGTGCTTTACTGAGGGAGAGTAAACTGTTTACAAAATAGACTAAAATTAATTCCTGCAAGTTTCACCTTTCTTTGTTTCCATTGAGAATTTGCATCAACTCAAAGTACCAGAAGATACAAATGATTTCTGAATTCTTACTGCAATAATTTTGTGGTTTTTTGATTTTTTTTATTTCTATAGAAGTGAAAAATCATTATCATTATAATTTATAAATATGATGTCAGATAAAATATTTCTAGTCTGCAAACATTTCTACCTTAAATTTATTTTGAAACTTGTGAATGAAAAGGGGTTTTTTCAGCTATTGTTACACTGCAAAGCAGGCAATACCTTTCCATTTATGCAGTTAGAAACATGCACATAGAGATGAATCCCTGTGGTGTGTCTCAGTGTAACATGCTCTTTATCCCAATATTTAATGGCTTCCAATAATCATTCCTCTGGTACATAGAAAACCTTTTGTCCCCCTTTGAAATGTGCTTATCTTTCTTTCTTAGAAAACTGTGAAACAGAAGTGATCAAGAGAGACTATTGATTCCAGAGAGAGTGATCCTGAAAGCAAAGAGGAACACCACAAAGGGACAGGCATATTTTTCTGCTTGTTTCCATGGGCCATGGGACTAGATTGTGATGTTTATATCACATCCCCAAATGACAGATGAAGAGAACATTGTTCTAGGAATGGAAGTAGTGAGATTCAACAGAGTGAAATTTCCTTTAATTGAACGATGTTTTTATGGGTACATAGCCTGCTCCAACCATCAATAGAGTAGGTGCCTATTGCATGTCAGCATATTTATATGAAGTCAGCTTATAAAATAGAAGGTTGTGATCGCCTTCTGTTTTATTGTGTCCTATTGTCAAAGGAGGTACCACTGCAGAACTGCCTTCTGTTAGTCAAGGACTTGGCAATAGATCTGTAGCAAAACAGGGTCTCTAATTTTCCTTGCTGGTGTATAGCCATGTCTCTTAAGTACATGGTCTTTAGGCAAAAGCTGTCTTCCATATATAAAGGCTTGGAAACACGAGCATTTTGTGCTTTCTGTTCTTCAAGTCCTGGGAATAAGTGTTCTACTGCAATTGGGACGTGTGGAGAAAAATAAAAGGTACTAAAATAGTCTGTGCCCTTTTTTTTTGCATCACATGACCTGGTTGCAGTCTGTAATCTTAAGCCTTTCAAGACAGCAGAACAAAGGGATCTGAGGCAATTCCTATCCTTCTAAAACTACACAAGCACCCCCAAATACTTTTAAAATATTATTTTATGGATCTCCTGCACTGTTTCATACACTTTTAAGGTACTATATTATTCTGCATGCTATGATGACATATTTTCTTGTGCAATCAGTAGTTAGAATGTGTGAAGTCTCACAGAATTTCCTTCGTAGGATTGTCCATCTCCTATGGATCAAAGGTCAGCAAATCTCTAGTAAATATGAAACACAGGAATTTCGTAGAAAGAAGCCTCAAGTTAAATTACTTTGAAGATTTAATTTAAATACATTAATGAAATAATTTATTTAAAAAATACGTCTGTCACAACAGTTCAGCATGCCAACTCTACTGTCTGCTAAGAGTTCCTTATTAAAAAGCTTCAAAGAAAATGTCGTCTCTTAGTTATTCCATTGTTTAAAAGTTAAAGTTCACACAGCTAGAATACTCAGGTCAGATTTGTATCATCTTCCTGCCACATACATGCATTCAGCAGTAATTCAATAAACAGATTATTTTTTTTGCTCATAAACCAGGATTCTAGTTAGAAGATTTAATTAAATACCTTATTTTGAGCGTCTCTTTTTTAATACTGCAGTGTGGTGGCAGGACATTAATGTGATGTTTTATGATGGAACATGTGCAAAATAAAATGGTTCTAATCTTCCATTTAAGAGTAGGATACTAATCACAAGAAATGAAGAAAAAAATAATAATAAACCTTTACCTATTATTTCAGGGACAAATTGTGCTCCATTACGAAAATATAGAAAGAGAAGGAAGCACACTAGTTTAATGCAGTTTATGCATGTATACCCTTTTTACCTTTCTAAATAGAAAATTAAAATTTTTGAAATTAGGATTTATCTGTTTTGAAATGCATTCTTTTTTAAAGGACAGCAGACTCTCAGTGGATGTAGCAGTATATTTTTTAACGTTTTGGTTGGGTAGCCAAAATAAGAACATCAAAGGCCTAACTTAACATTACAATAAAGAAAAGTGAAATCAGCATCCTATCTGGAAAAGACCAGGAGTGGCTGTCAGTTCTGTGCCCCCTATTCTGAAATCTTCACATCACTAAGCACAAATTTGCAATTGGAGAAACATGGTCAAAGCATGTTCCTCATTAACAAGTGTTTACTTGAGATAATACTCTTTAGCATGCTAGTGCTACCTATGAAAATTAGAGCAGACTAGACACTTCCAACCTGTTCCCATGATCAGCTGGAAGATAGAAAGGTGGCTGGGAAGTGTTTCTTGGTATGATTGAAAAATAGCTGCACTTTAATTGGATACATACAGATGGCTGTTAATTTAGTCTTACATAACTGGTTTTCTGGATGTGGGAGAATATACAGGTAAGATAATTTCGTTTCCTTGTAAAGTTTCCCTGGGTCATACGTTTACAAATGAACGCAACAAAATGTGCATAACTGTAGGTTAAATACATCTATGTCTAGGAGGTGTCAGACCCACGTGTTGAATTTAATAAATATGTTAGTAATTAAATGAGTTACTAATTTTAATATGTGTGTGGTTTACCATTTTTTAATCTTTGTCTTGTGTGTGAAAGGATCTTTTTTCCTCCTTCTCTGCCAAAATATTTTTGTAAGAATTATACAATCATTGACTATTCTGACCATGAGAACTTTCTTCTGTATTTTTCCTGCTTCAGAAATCAGTAATGTAACACTACTATGACAATTGTCAGACAAAGAGAGCTTTCCTTTCAAAATTATGATGACTCCTATTGTAATCATCAAGGCTTCCTTATATTCACTGGCTTCTGAACATCCCTTCTAACTTTTTTACTTTAGGCTCTGATGATAAGATGACATGGAAATGAGTCAATGAATGCAAAAGATCATCAGAGCAGGTGGAATAATATTGTATTTACTTGTATACTTCTCACCATCCAGTGAACCTTTTCATGGTTTTACTGCAGAAAAAGGAAAAACCCACACAGTGAGGATCTGATTTTCAGTGTCACGTCCCATTAATTTGATTTTGTGTTCTATACTTTAGCTTTAAAAAGTGATTTTTAAAAGTCAATTTGCATTTAAACTGAAAGAACAACGTTCACATTCAGTGGCTTACTTAGAAAATACTAATGAGGTATGCACAATTGTGATTTCATATATGTACATGTACACATAAAGATGAAATTATGCCCAGTTTATTTAGAGTTCTTGAGAAGAGTTTTTCTACAAGGCTTGGTTCCTTGTCGGTGGAATTCAAAGACCAAAATGTTGAATGGGCAAGAAACACATTTGCTTAATAACAAATAGGCTTTAAAGATTTTATATTCTTGGAGATATTTAGGACTGTAACTTGTAATGAATATTTATAATGTGTGTTTGATTCATGTTCCTTATCGATGTGGCATACACATTATCAAAGAATGTGACTAAAGAGCATCTCCTTGATATCTAGCAGTTACACATAGCTGAGGAAAGAAGAATGACTCCTCCTTAAGCCATTATCAGCAAGAAAAAAATAGATTTAAAAATATGGATTCAACTACAAACATTGCTTGGGGTTTTTTTCAGCCTTCAGCTGATACCATTTGAAAGTTAATTTTGCCCCTTTTAATTTACTCTTCTATTCAGTATTCATTCATCTTCATATTTTAAAAGTAAGGTTAGATGAACTTAATGCACACAGTATTTTCTGGTGACAGATACTGTTTTTCCTCCAGAATTATTTTTAATATTTACTATGTAAAATTTAAGGTGACACACAGCTAAAGTTACCTTATCCAAAGCCTCCAGGATCATTTTGAGCAGCCTCAGGATTACTCTAATTTCTGCCTATTCTTAGTGTTCTCTCTTGCTCTCTTTCTAATAAGCGAAGGGAAAAGGTACAATATACGGCCAGTTGTGCTGCACCTGAAATACTCAGATTCTCCCTTGGTAAGAGGCATTTCCTTTTTTTTTTTTTTTTTTTTTGTCTCTCCAAACAATGTTTACTGGAGAGATTAATAAGAACTCCATTAATTTTACCTTCAGCATTCTTCTACTCCACCCCTCCAGGCAAGTACTATGATTCTTGTCATACTCAAGTTATTTCTTGAATTCATCTAAGAAAGTTCTGAACGTCCATGGTTCTCATTGGAC
Organism: Balearica regulorum gibbericeps; assembly: GCF_011004875.1. Classification (NCBI taxonomy): domain Eukaryota; kingdom Metazoa; phylum Chordata; class Aves; order Gruiformes; family Gruidae; genus Balearica; species Balearica regulorum. The sequence goes on along the minus strand of NC_046196.1, from coordinate 8,762,508 downwards.
AAATTCAGGTCATTAGTTACCATGGTGCAGAAAGTATTTAATCAGAGGATGCTGTGAAAGGTTGATTTCTACAAAATTAGTACAAAAAATGCTGTATTTCTTTTCACATTAAAATAGGATTAACCTTAATTCAAATGACTATGTTTGTCCTCTCACACTTGATCTCCATAACAGCTATATTGGTTTCTCCGTGTTTTTTCTTATTTGAGCTGTTTCTTTCACAAGAAGATTACCTTTGTCAGAAAGATTTCCTTAGCACCACTGAAAAACCTTTCCAACTTCTTCCCTGACCTATTATTTTTTTATGTATTGTAGTTTAAAAAAAATTCTGTTTAATCTTATCCTGTAGTGCAATCTACATTTCATTGCTACCCATGCTGTAATCATTTTTCAAACTTGCAGATTTATTCTGTTCTTCCTCCTTCTAAGTGATGTGCTATATCTGACATACGCATCTTTTTCAGCTTTCATTACTCTTTCAGTTCATTCTTTTCCATATAGCCTTTCTCTCTTTGTGAATTTATTTCCAGGCAGCATGAGGCCTCCAGATATCAAATTGTTTTTTTTCCATTTCCTCTGTCCTTCTACTTTAAAGAAAATGTATCACTCAATACTATTAGTGGTGGGTTGTTTTTTTTTAATTTAGCAGAGTATGTCTGTGCTGCTTTGTACATGATTACTCATTGTTGATACATCTGACAGGGAGATGGTTATGGAAACTTGAAATTTCCCTTTTGAGGTAATGGTGACACTTGCAAAATAATTTTTATTTGAAAGTAGAAAGAACAGTTTTCAAAATGAATACTTTCAAAATTTTATCTCAGTGGGTTTTCAGAAAATTCAGTTTAGGGATTTTCCCTTTCATCCTTTCAAAATTTAATACTGTTTCATCTCTCCTACTTGACTATAAGTAGGTAAAAGCAGAGCATATTCTTGACATTTTTAATGCATTGGGCCTGATGCTGAAACTTAAAATAAGTTTTAAATTATAAAATAGTATTTAGCAATTGCCCCATTATTTTCTCAGAAAGCAAGTTTTCAGCTTGACCAAACATTAAAATGCCTTCAAAATAAGAAATTAGTCTGCTTTAATATGCATGATCAAATAATCACAAAAAAAAAGTTACTCAATTTCCTGTTTTAATAACACAGTGGTATTTCCAGTTCAGCTTTTCATGGATCCTTCTTAGCTTCTGCATGTATTTTAAAGTGTTTGTTCCAATGTTTGATCTCAGACTTTCATGAATATCTATAAAAAAAGAAGGTAATTCTTTTTGCTGTTATTTATCATTGGATATTCACAAAAAATGAAGTACAGAAATTATTTATGTAATCAAAAGTTTTCAAAGTGGATAGTTCACAGAAGAACATAAAGCTTGTAAAACTGTTTCTCTAGACTGTTTCAGAAATATACTAAATGCTTTAAATATATATCATTTTAGATCAGACTCTATGTTCTGGTATCTGAAGGGGAAAGCAGGAACAGGAAGTATGAGAGCTACCTTCAAAGTGAATGTTGGGATCTTTTCACTTGTTAAGTATTAGAGATGTACCACTGCTGGCTTTTATGATTATTCTTAAGTTATTCTATATATTTTTAAAGAGGTATTGCTTTCTCTGCTCTGAAAATCTTTGTTTACAACTCAAATCAGTTCAGCAATGACTATGACTAACATTGAACCAACAATGCAATGTTGTGTGTCAATTCTTCTGAGAAATTTTTAGTGTTATGTTTGTAGACATTCCATTTTCCCACTAAAATGATTGTGTTCAGTACTTTCTATACCCTTTTTTACTGAAGTTATCAGCTATTATTCTCAACTAAATGAAAATAGTACCTTAAAACATGTACTTTTATGGGGAAGATCTGGGAAAAATAAGTGAAGCAGATCAGCTTGATGTGACAGTAGAAATAATATAGCAATCTAGAAAGACTGATTAACTCTTCCTTTGAGCCACAACAAAAGTACTGAGAAGATTATGAGCAACTTCTAGAAGGGATTAGTTTGGATTCGGAGAGGAGAAAAATAAGATAAAACCCTCTCTCTCTTGCAGCTAGCCCTGCAGTTGCATCAGTAGAGATTGCATGAAATTTCTTGTGGCTGGTGGGCTGAAACTTCATTGCCAACTGGCTTCTGGTTTCAGATCTGACAGAAAGTAGCAGTCGCCTTTAATCTACTGAAACACTTCTATTTCTTATTTTATCCAGACTCCAGAGGTCCAGAGTGAAAAAAAAAAAATTATATCCCATTTTATAAGCAAAATTATGAGCAGCTGGAAACAGCAGAACCACTAATAAACAAGCAGTACTCAGATGCCATGAACCTGAATTAATTTTTATTCAATTGTTTTAAGATTTTATCTAATGTATAGATATATATCTAATTGGTCATGTTAAAAAAAAAAAAAAAAAAGTTGAATTCAAGATTTGGGCAAAATCTTTGCTTTTTTCTCAGTGTTACCTGGAAGAACTTTTAACCTTCAGAAACTCATGCCATACCACAGAAATTATGGGAAACTTAAAGGTTCAGTAGTCAGCATGGTGAAAGAGGATGATTTGATTTTGGCAACTGATGATAACTGAAGAAATGCAAAATAAACCTAGAACTTGGAAACAGGAATCCAAGCTAATATAAGATTGAAAATATAGAAGGAAAAAAATTGGAAATTAATGGAAAAGAATGAATAGCTGGTTTTATATCAAGTCTTTCTGGCTTCTTTCCATTCTTTTGATAATATTAATTTATCTCATTTTAATGTATGTATATTTTTATGGAATTAAAAGTCTAGGTCAATGATCAGGTCTGAATGGAGAAGTGTCTACAATTGTTAACATGGATTTTACAGCTTCACTAAGTTTGAGAAAGTGTTGCAAAGTTCTTCAAAATTTCTACCTAGGATATGGTAATTCAGTTGCTCTAGCAGCACTTTCTGAGTCTGGCATAATCCAGATTGCAAGAAAGCTGAGTTGAATGCAGTGGAAAAATAAAGAGATTCATAACTTCTGCAGTCCTTCAGGCATCTGTCTTCCTTTTTCCCCCACCTACTTTTTTAGGCTTTGCTTTGGAGCAGGGTTAAACCATCAAAACTCCAGGCTCCAACCCTAGACATTACTGAATGCTTCATATTTCTTTTATCATAAAAGGCTATGTAACATCATGAGAAAAATTACTGTCTTATAGACAATTGCACAGATTAGATCAACTCTTGGTACCACAGGCTTGGAACTGAGGATATAAAGAGATACTGGGGAGCTGTGGTTACCAAAGTAGGACAGTACGTTATATACACAACAGCACTGCAGGTTTAGATTGCTTCTTAAAGCAAAATTTGAGACACATGTTCCTTTTGGGCTTTGAATTACTTGCAGTGACTTTAAAGATGCACTGAATAAGAAGACTGCAGGTGAAGAATGATTCACACAACCAACCAAGCTGAGTGCAAAGGACAAAGTAGAGGGAAAGAGAAGACAGATCAAAGCTTAACTAGTGAAGGACTCCTAAAAAAAAAAAAAAAAAAAAAAAAAAAGCTAGACATCTCAACTGTTTGTAAAACTGCCAAGAAGAAAGTAGCTATTATTGCCACAAAATGGATTATATTAGTTTAACATTTTTGTTTATCTTCAGAATATTACACAGGTGCATTGTAAGTTATGGAAATGAAGATTGTTTAGTGCTGCTGACATCTGTTTGAAACCAACAATGAATCTTCCTGTGAAAGAGATGAATGAAAGAAATAGAGTGGCAATATGAGACAGGCACAACTGATCAGGATCAGGTTACTTGCATTGATTTTTACCTCATTTTATTTGTGCTAAGGAGAGAGATTTGGAAATTTCTTCCACATGAAGGATGATTTGGTTCATACTGAAGTCAGTAAAACAATCCATTGATTTCCATATGACAAAAATTAAAATAATTTCTACCAATGTATTCAACGTGAACATATTCCAAGCAATATTGCCCAAAGTACTTTGATTTAGCAGATACTGCTTCCTAGAAGAAAAGATATTATGCTGATATTCCTCTTAATTTTCATTATGATAATCATTAGCATTCTTAAAAACCCCTTATGTTCAAATAATAGCAGTGCTTACTATTTACACAATGCTCTTCCTATCTTTTTTTAAAAGCATTAACTAATGGATATTTTAAATCAGAAGCAAACGCTGTGAAGTTTCAGATACGGCTGCAGGGATTCCCTTAAATACGAAATTCCAAAATACTAGCTGCAATATGGCAATTTGATGTTGGCTGATAATCGCTCTGACTGGAACCTTAGTGAGTTAATCAGATTCCTCCCTCAGTTCTGCACATTTGCTTTAATTAAATTGTCAGCTGAACCCTGGTTTAGATAATGTACAGATTATATAAATGTATACTAAACAATGAGGCGTTACAAATCAGTCATTTGGGGTAGGAAATAACAGAGAGTAAATCCTGCAGTTTGCAAGCAGCAATTTGTGAGGAAGTGAATCTCTGATTTCATTCAGGCACTTTGAGGATTCCTCTGCTTCTCCAAGTTTCATGCTTGTAGCTTTTAAAATATACAGCAGACTGCAAAAAGCCTCAACATGATGAACAGTGCTAAGATTTTTCAGATATAGGCAAAATCTTCATAGCATTTTTCCCTTTCCCTGCTGGCATCCTGCCTGGTCCTAATTGGAAGAGATTCTTTCCCGTACCGCATTGTGGTAGAAAAGACTACATCAGCTGTAAGCCTGAGAGAACGTCAAATCTTGCCTTGAAAATGCTTCAACAATTACACATATCACTGTGTATTTATTTCTGTAAGAAAATCCTCTTTCCCAGAAGTACTATAAGTACTATAGTTTGCAGAGATAGCCATGTTAAATACATAGTTTTCATAGAACAAATGAATAAGCAACTGCTTTCTAGCAAGGGATTGTTGTATTTTTGTTGCCAGACTTCTGCCCTAGGACTTTTATTTACATATATACTTTATATTCAAGGCTGCATAGTGATGGGTCTACCTATGAATACATATGTTTCTCAGCTTGTAATTATTCATGTTCAGGTATAGCAGCTGATAGGTGGTATATTACTCGGTTCAGTAGAATTCATAATACTTTAGAAAAGCCAGGAATGACTTTTTTGGGGGGAGAACTACCATCATCTTTTTTCATGTTGCTGTCTCAGAATTAGAACAAAAATGTTTAAATTGCAGCAGTACCTCTTAACTAGCTTTTAATACAAGAATGTTTACCATACTATTTAACAATAAGTAAAAAGTAGAAATAATTTTCATTTATATCCTAATCTGTTCTAAACTTATTCAGCACTTTACACTGAAAGAATATGTTCATTGAAAAAGAAGTAAGTATAAGGAGACCTGGGAAAACCATGCCACAGCAGAAACACAAAACAGCCAGAGATTTAGTCTCTAATAGTGCTGTATACATGTGAGAAACAGTGTTTGGAATTTGTTCCTCATACTGTATGTTGAACAAATAATTATCTCCACTACTATCAGCTCTGCAGTACTCTTGGGTCTCAGACTCTTCTTTTGTTCTGAGAGGTAGTAAAATTACCTGCTTTAAGAGCACATATTCTTTTCCATTTCTTTTCTGGGAAATATTTCTGCTTTAGAACACTTTCTGAAGTAGTAAGACAGATTATTTGAACATAAGAAGTAAAAAGATTGCTGGTTTCCTTGTAATCAGGAGCTCCTGGCAGGTCGTTAAATACCTGGTATAAACCAAGATGTTTATAACCAAGCTGTTCATCCATAAGTTTATAAAAATTCTGTCAGTTATATCGCAGCTACCCCTGGCATTAATAGATTAGTCTGAGAATGCGGATTTATCTGTTACATCTTTTTCAATGGAAAAATGAAACAGTTTTCCACTTGATAGTAAACTAGTCAAAGACTGGAGGGCAAACCATTCAATCCCCAGTAAACAGAATTTTAGGACATCTGAAACTACTCAAATTTTTTGTAAAAGTACGTGTCACACCAAGGGGTTTGGTGGTTTTCTGTTTATCTGCCAACTTACAAATGGATGCAAGAAATTCCACTTGTGTCTTTTGAACTTACCTTTTTTGTGTGCAGAATGTCCTCACCATCAGCTAATTATGCTATCACATACTTTTGGGTAGATTGTTCCTAGTCTGTTCTGCTGATTTCACTTGTCAAAGTGAGAGAATGGTTTCATCACCTGATGGTTAGGACGACTTCCTTAGAACTGGGAACAAGGTGAAAGGGTTTTGCTTCCAGTCTACTCTTTCGCTGATTCAAAATAGAACTTTCAGGTGGTGTATATTCACATGTCCTGTATTGAACATTCTATACAGGTGATGGGGAAAGAAAGCACCACAGCATCCTTTTCATCTAAAAGTTTTTTTCTTGTATGAAAATAAAGCACACCCTTTTGAGTTCAATACCATGTCGTTAGACCTGAAACAAATTTACTGATGGAAAAAGCAAGATTTATTTCAGCTTGGCCCAACTAATTTACTTTTTATTCCTTTTGTTCAGCTATCAAAATAGAGAGTAGCGTTCACTCAGCTCTGAAAATTATTGTATTTTGACAAGGTCCAAAAATTTGCTTCAATTTTTTTCTTTAGATTGACTACAGTTTCTTCTTTTGCAGCAGCTGGAAGCAATTATGTTTTATCATTTAGCTGGCTAAATGGCTATTGTTCAATAAGTCTCTAAAGGAAGTAAAAATTTTAATGGAACAAAGTCAAAAAAACCCACCCCAACATATGAATATATATAGGGTTTAACTTCTTCCCAGTGTTTGCATAGTCACGCAAGGAAGGAGGAAAAAATGAGCATATCTCATTTCCATGATACAATACAGTTTGATGCTCCCATTCCTTTGAGCTTTGAGAAGGCTTTACCAAACTATTCCTCAAAATGCAAATTATGCTGTATACTAGCCTACCAGGGTAGCATGTATTCCAGTAAGATTACTGTATGGTCCAAATGCTTGATTGTGTATTAGGAACATAGGTCTTCCGCAGGAAGTCTTAAGTACCTAAGTTAGAACTACAGTATACTTTTTGATAGCTGCTCAACCAGACCATTAGCCTTTCGAAAGAGTGATCCCAACTGTTGACATAGTTATTGTCCAAAGGTAAAATGGAGTGGGCATTGTTATTATACAATGAATTTCTGTAGAGGAGTATTCTTTTTCATTAGGGAATTGCTTAAAGATGTTGATCATTTAATTTCCAAGGAAAGAGTCCTGCTTCTATTAAAGTCACTGCTCAAGGATTTCACCAACTCCAGCAGAAGGCCACTATATAAAGTAGCATATAAAAGCAAGTCATTTACCTTTTTCTCCTAATGAGATGAATCATGAGGAAAAAGCCAGGTTAATGTTTCAAGGAGCTTAATTAGAATCAGGTGAGAGCTTGAAAAGGCAGCTAAGGTGATTTCAGGCACTGCTTATATGAAAAGCCTTAATTAAAAGACGACTGATAGCCTTTTACTTAAGTCTCTTCAAGAGTATACAGAGTCCTGTTTAACTCTTCCAGATCCAGTAGCAAACCGTATTTGAAATTTCAACATGTTTCTTAGTAAATAAAACAAAACAGCATCTTTGTGGCTATGGTAGACTGTACAGCAGCCTGCTTTCTCAAGGGTACTAACAGAAATGCAGTGTCACAGAGGGGCATAGAAGAAAATACAATTAAATAGAAATTCAATAAAAAGTTTACTGGTAATTGAAGCATTCATAAAATTACAAATATTTCAGTACAACTGCAGTGCAAACAGTCGAATGGTAGATTACAAAAGTATTTTATAGCTAAGACCGCTGTGATTTTTTTTTTTTAATTTGCTTGCAATACACAATCGCGCATGGAATTCATTTAGTCATCTTAAAAATCCACATAAGCTTTAAATTTATCACTTTAGTCAAGGTTTTTTTTCCCCCTGTAAGAACAATAAGGTATATGAGGTATTTTAGCTGCAGGGTGCATATTTGGAGAAAGTGCTTCCTGCAGAGCTCTTCTGCCTTTCTTGTAAATTAACTGCAAAAAACCCGGTCATGTTACAGTATGACATTTAGTTTTCTAATCTGTTTAATGCCATGGTTTGCACATGATGTGTTCTGATGTGCTTTTATGTTTTTGATACTAAAAAAACACATTAGAGTTGCAGTAGGGATTCTTTTCACAGACAATATAACTTGTAACAAATTGCATATTTCAGAAGAAATACAACAAAAGACCTAACCTTTTATCATGTTCATTATTCTAAAAATACAGCCCATATCCTATCTTTCTGTTTGTTGATATAATATATGAGCACCATTTTGGACACATATACATGCTGTATCCCTAGCAATTGCATTCATGCATATTTTAATAACTTACGATTAAAAAACAAAGTTAGCATTTGAATGATCCCAAGTAGTCACCTGAAAATTTTTGTGATCAATAATTATGTGGGTGCGCATACCTGTGAATATATACACACTGACATACTTCAACTCTGTGGTTTTCCAGGGTGAAAGTATTGTCTTGTATTTCAGCTGTATAGAAGTATAATTCCATCATAATATTTTTGAGTTTTGAAGTCATTCATACAAAAGACTTCATAAAGGGAAGGTAAATGGCTTATTATACTCCCTCATCTTCAACCCTTACCATTTCAGACTACTATTACATCAGTTTTCCTCAAGCAGCATCAGAAGATTTTATCCAGCTTTACGTAACAAGTATTTCAGAACTAGTGCTAAAGATATTTTTTCTTAAAGGAAATAATTGGCTTTTTTTGCTGTAAAGATTCTTATCTTCTTTTCTCTTAATTAACAGAATTTCAAAATCTACATATATGTAATGGGAAAGAGTCTGAGGTTAAGAGGGGAGAAAGATAGGAGAACTGAAAGACTTGAAAGTATTCAAAACAAAAGCTGAAGACTTTTTTTTTCTTTTTTTTTAATGTGACATTCATCTTCCTCCCTCCCCCCCACTTTTGGTTTTGATCTACTTCTTTAATCACAATCTTGGAAATTCTCATCTCTACAACTGAAAAGCCTACTTTAGAGGGTCTTGCTGTATGAAGAAGGAAAAAAAATAATCCAGAAGAACATGAAGAAGGATTCAATCCCAGCAACATGTACTGAAAACGAGTTATGACAGTACTGTCACCATTAAATGAATTATTCACTGAAGAGTACTCAGCCTACTAGCTGGCAGTTCTGCTTTTGTATTCCTGTGCAGAACAAAAGATTTCAGATTTAGATCTCAGTTACTTCAGGCACAAAATTTCCATGCACAACAAACCATCATCATCTTGACACATAATAATTAATTAATTAATCTGCACAACAGTTGCACCTAATTGCATGTTCACCATTAGATGATGGAATGATGAAGAGCTAGAACCTAAATCCCAAGGCTAGTTTGTCTACTTGAGGCTCTGTAAATTAATGTGTTCTGCATGAGGTGGATAGAATTTGTGAAAAAGTTGCATTAATGTACAGATGTGGACTGTTCACTTAATATCATGTGCTGAGCAAAATGGACAGCGGAAGGCAATTCTTCCAGATCAGCATTAGTGTCAGTAAAACTCTGTCTTTCTAAGGGAAGAGTTCTAAGGCAAGATTTTTTTTTTCCTCAGCTTGCAAGAGTCTATCATTTTTGAAAGTTTTTGGTATTTGGCAAAGGTGCCTAATGACTGGAAAATTGCAAACGTTATGCCAGGCAAGAATGGGGTTGTGGGGAAATACAGGCTTGGAAGTCTCATAGAAGTCTCTGGAAAGATAATGTAGAGAGGAATGCAAAGCCTTGCTGCTGGGACAGAACAAGCCCATGGAACTGTACAAGCTGGTACCTGACAAGGTGCGTAGCGATCCACAGAGAACAGGGCAGGCCAGATGGACAGTAAGGTGAAGATGAGTCAGCAGTGTTTTGTTGCAGCAGTGAAGGCTGCCCACTTACTGGCAAGTTCATAGACAGGAGTTCTAGAGAAATGATTATTCCCTGGTTCTCAGCAATTTTGGGGCACCATCTTGAATTCTGTGTCTAGTTTTGGGGCCAAGAGTCCAGTGGAAGGACACTAAGAGGTTTAGGGGGCTGAACCATGGGATATACGAGGGGAGAACGAGGGAGCTGTGGCTGTTTAGCTTAGAAGAGAGAATGTTGAGAGGAAGGGTCTCTCATTGCAGTATGTCAGGCAAACAGATACACAGAGTACATGTTTCTTCAATGACCGTTTTTATTATTGTTATATGAAGTGGTTTTGGAGTTTGTTGCGTAAATACTGAGGTTTGCTATTCTCTTATAGTATAAGCTTAGTATCAAAACAAAAAGAAAATTTAGGTTTTTGTTGTTGGGGTTTTTTTTTAGTTTTTTAAATATTTCATCTACTGCACGTTCTTTCCATCTCTGTCAATTGCTTTTCATGTGCCTGGAGTATTCATCAACATAAATCTTCTGTTGTTTTTGCAATCTAAGATAAGAATAGTATCTCCCTAATATGTAACTTCTACAATTGTAGTTTGAGTCAACATGGGACAATTCCCATATACCCGTTTAAATTAGAACCAGTGAACTAAATTCGGAAGCATTAGACTGCATAAATTCTAGTTTAAGGAAAAGTAAAGCCATGCGTATGTACCTGAGGTGCTGAGACAATCAAAGACACACACTCAGGCATTACTGGGCTGCAGAGTTCTTTTCCATGGCCTCTGGCAGCCCAACCAGGTATCAAGAGCACTTTCACAGTATTTCATCTCTAAGTCTTACTACATTAATTTGCCCTCTGGTTTTTGAAAGAAATGCAAAAAGGTGGCACTGAGAGAACATTGGTTTTGGGAAAGAAAATTTTTTTTTTTTTTTTTGATTCTGATGATTTTCTTCTGTCATGATGACAAATAGTGAAAGCAAAATAGACAATATAAATAGGTTAAACAAAATCTGAACTGTTAGGGTAAAGCACAAGATGTACAAGCTCTCCTAAAACTCCTGAGAGGAAAACGATTTAAATACGACAACTCCAAGTGGTAAGCAGAGACCCCCTTCTAATGAGAACTGCAACATTAAGAGCCCTGACATTAAAAGCAAAAAACATATTGAGGCAGGTGATTTTTAACTTAATTATTATTTATTAGGTTAATTAATTACTGGTTATGTGACATTTTGTGGATTAAAGCCAATAATATGTAAAAGGGTCATCATTTTGCATATTATTTCTTTTTCTATCATTAAAGAATTTCCCATAACTTTTCAGTTCCTAAATCACTACTCAGTAAAACTGTTTCTCCTACAGTCCCCCCAAATCAAGATACATATGTGTCAGCTCCCACCTAACTTAAAAAGCCTATTCTGTTTGTGGGTTCTTTGAAGTTTGCTATGGCTGTGTCTTACCTTGGCACTGCCCTTTTTGAAGGGGTTAGCCGAAGTACTGTTTGTGCCAGAGGCACAGCCTTATCTAGACTAATTTTGGATAACTGAAAGGTCATAGCCACAAAGAAACAGCAGGTACAATTACTGCCACAGTAGAAGGGTGCAACAAATACATATGAAAACCCAACAGAGTTCAGTATTGTCTTCTGAAGTGGTGTACATAAAGTCCTGATCTTAGGAACTGAATGGAAAGCAGTAATTAGGGCCTTTAATTTATCACTGAAATGTTACAAGAAGTCTGACAGAGTAAACATCAGTTCTGACAAAAAGAGCAGGAGTCATGTGTTTATAGAAAAGTTGAAGCCTTGCAGGGAGTTATTCTTCCACTGCTGGGCAGAAGTCCCATTGACAACTCCAGGAGATATTATTATTTCCTCACTTTTTTTCCTCAGACTTGTGGGAGAAATAAACACATATTTTAAGTGAGTGATTCTGGTAATTAAGAAAGGACCTGAGCCTGCTAATAAAGCATTAGCAGAATACAATATTTTTTCCAGCAATTTCATTATTTATACTCTAAGAAGAGACATAATCTGCGGTACTAGTTTAATTCAGGTAGCTTTTCTTTTCCCTTCTTGACCTGCTATGTCACATAGGGTTGTACTAAAGTGCCCAAAGAAACTGTAATGACAGGATGCAGAACAAGGTTTTTCTTCAAACATAAAACTTCAAAACCTCAAAAATGAACAAATCTATGTTATTACCATTAATGAGTTTTCTCTTCCAAAATATCTCATTGTGATCTTGTTTGAGTCAAAATAACCTCCTCTGCTTTATCGGCAGAGAAGTTCAGAGAATATTTCAATTTAGCAGTAGCTTTTGAAATTTTGCCATTGTTTCTTTTTCCATGGAATACAAAGCCTTTTGCTTGTTTATGCCAAAACAAAATTGCCAAAGTGTCAATTGTTTATTAAAGTCTGATTTTTTATTTGCAAACATTTTTCATGTTTGCTATCAGTGACAATGGGACACAGTATCCCTTTTCTAAAACTTGTGTTGATTGTGAGTAATTGCCCAGCTGTGCAAAACCAAGGAATTGAATTCAGGTTTTTCCATGCCATTCCAGTGGGACGTTGTTACCTGTTGCATAAAACTTCCTCTGAGATTTTCATTCTGTCTTCTCTTCACTTGATTGATCTTACTAAAAGTGAAATGAGATTCCTTAATTTCTTTACACCTTAAGCACAGTAACATCGAGACAGTCAATGATATCTGTTCAGTTTTTCCTTAACAAGGATTTGCTCTTGTCTTCTTGATTAGGACAGGCTGCAGTTTTGTCCTGTGTCTGTGGGTTTTTTAATTAATTTTGGGTAGCCATCATCACAGTTTGGCACAGATCAGCACAACAGGCAGCCAGTGCTCAAGAAAGGTCCAGGGCATTGACTGTGGAGGGGTTAGGGTATGACTTTGCTGTATCAATACTGTTATAGTCAGAGCCTGAATCATAATATAGTCTTCCTTAAAAGACACAACATTCCTATGAGTGCTACAAGGAACTAAAGCAAAACCCAAGGAAAAATGAAAACTTCTAAAAAAATAGACATTGCTTTTACTAGTTGTTCTCTCCCAGTGTGCAGGGGGTTTTTAATATATAAAAATATGAGGAAAAGTAATTCAAAAATTTTAGGAGTGTTGATTTTTTTTTTCCCCCAAGCAATACAACTGGAAAATTACTATAACAATTTATCATTTTTTCTTTCCCGTTATTTTAGTGTAAGGGGGAAGAAGGAGCTTTGAAGCTTAAGATTTTGTTGATTAAAATTTAAAGAGCAAACAAAAAATGTTCAGAACTGCTTCTTGACAAATCCTTTTAAATAAAATGGTAGTTTGGGTTTTCTTACTGTTGTGTTTTGTTTTGTTTTTTTTTTAATTGGCTTACAAATAAAAATCCTTTTGTATATTGAACTTCAGAAAAAGACTTTTTTTTTTTTTACCTCTATTTGTCTATAGTATCTTAGTTGAAATGACAGAATAACTACAATTAATTGTTAAGCCTGATGTATCCCAAGCACCTAAACAGGAGCTACACCAGTTATTTCTAAAGTTGTTGTGTATTCACTATGCTGGATATGTCAGCAAAACTTTATAGCTTCATTGTAGTGTTTAGACAATAACAAGTCCCAGTAGTTAATGTAGATAGAAGCACTTGCAGACTAGTTAAGCTCAACATGCAATTGTTGATCTTAATGTGACCTCAGAGAAGATACCTATGGAGACCTGACAAAACTGCAGTGTCGGACAAATTAAAATGCTGCCATTTACAGATTTTGCAGACCTACACTTTCCAAACTTGGTACAGAGGCTTTCTTAGGTGAAAAAGAAAAACCCAGCTACAGATTAAAGCATTTTTTAAAAATTAGGTCACTAAAAATGAAATGTAAAACAGCTGGGAGATATGTGCTTTTTCTGAACTCATGCCCTGTGGGATGAATTTGACTGCCAACAGTATATTTGTTAATTGCTGCTGTTGTGATCCAAAGAGCTTCTCGGAGCTTGACACTTATATTGAACATCTAAATTAAATTCCCTCTTGATGATGTACATGCAAAGGTATCTCAGAACAGCTTTTTACATTACCTCATGAACATTTTCCACTCCAAAGGTCTGTAGCAAGTTTTCTCCTTCTCCCATTAATCTTTCTGCAGAGAAATGTACTGTCTATACAGCTAGTGATAACGTTTTACTAACTAACAAAGTATTTTCCAAATTAATTTCTGTCATTATTGGAACATGGTGCCAGTTTATAAATTTGTCTGTTAGTGTAGAGGTAAGTCAATTTTATTAACTGAAAAATAGCAACTAGAATGTTAAGATGTATTTTGGATTTCAATAAGTTAGCTTACATAAAAGTTTTGAGTTCAGCTGAATGAGATAATATTTTCCTTTAATATTTAATTGTGTTAGCCATGTGAAAAATCACCAGATCTGCCTGGACGTTGCTTAATAAATTACAGAAATCCTAGAGTAATGAACTACAAACATGACCTAGCAGAGGTTGCTAGAGTCACAATCCCTGTTTCTTGCCCATTGCGTTAATGTGTGTTTATTACTGTGTTTAAGGCCATGAGATGAAGGTAAAAAATAGCTAGAGAAGGGTCCAAATTGAATTTCTGCCAGATATATAAGCTTTACAACAGATAGAAATCTGCATTTTGTATTCCACATACATCTGCATGGCATTTTAGCAGGGTCAGCTTCACCTAACAGCAGCCTAGTTCTATGTCTCTCTACGCCTGGATAGAAAGTGCATGGAGTTAGCGTTGTCTATAGTTTGTAAGGACATCCTACACTTGAGTTACAAAGTTGTCTGCCCCAAGTACAAGTGAGATATGTTGGTAGCCTTTATGAGAAATGTCTCTCAGTCATTTTTTGGCGCTGTCTGTCCTCAGATATCAAACATGTGATGTGGGCGTGTCGTAATGGCTCACATTCCCTCTGGGTATGTATTTGATCTCACACCGAAAGGTAGCACAAATCCAAGCATCCTGGCATTCCTGCATTTGTCTCAAACCACACACCAGCATGGCTTTATATCCAACATTGACAAGTTTGGATTAAAGGATAAACTCAGGTTTACACTTAAATGCAATTCTTAAAGCAATACAATCATTTGCATTTCTATTCTTATGCATTAAAATATGTATTTCCAAGAACAGAAAAAATTGTTAAAGTTGACAATACAGTTTGCAGGAGCTATGACACATCCATTATAAAGAGACGGGGACATATACAGTCTTTCTGTAAAAGTAACTCAGACATTAGAAATTATGAAAATATAAAGTAACAGAATGACCTTAACTTTTTTCCCCTTAGTGAGGTAGCCTCCTTTGTTCCTATTTTGTAAGAGAGTATTTTCAGATCAAAGTCTCGATCTACAGCATGTGGCTGTATAACACACTATATAACTACTAGGTGTTTAAAATATAAGAAGATTTTTGAAGAGGGGAGGTATTAGAGTTGATTAATTTGTGTTTGTAATCTCTAGATAAATTAGGGTGTATATTGGGTAAATAAGATCATTATTGGCATTCAGAGCATAAGATTCTGGTTTGGGGAAGGGATTGTTTGCTTTCGCAAGGAAATTTGGCAATTTCAGTGCCATACAGCAATCTATAGAAGGTCATAAGGACTGGTCCAAACATAACAGAATCATTAACTGAAATTAGCTGCATGAGGAAAATCCGCAGTTTCACTTCAACTTGGTAATACCTTTAAGCTAGTGTTTTTGTCTTCTGGTGACTTCCCCCCACCCCCTCATCCAATTTATTTTTTCTCTTCTGCAATTCTGTAAGAGGTGGCTCATAATAGAGGCTTTACTGCTTGGACTCTACATAGCGAGGTCCGCCTCATTCTCAACCTTCTTCCAAACATTCCCTCTCAGACACAAACACACACACATACTGTCAGGGTCAATGTACTGAGTAGCTGTGTTGTTTCTTTTTTGCCCAAATGTTGTTCTTTAAGAACAAGAATGTCAAAGAGCTCCCGTGCTCTCCAGAACAGCTGAGCATTTGCTGGCTGTGCTCAGCAGTTTCAGTATTTATACAACATCCAGAAGTTTTGTCCAAGACAAGTTTCTCCATAAGCTGCAATTGGGGTAAGAACTTGCTTTGCATTTTCCTGCTACTCATTCCAAAACAAATTGACCTCCCAGCTCTAAGTGTAACACTTGCATGGCACCAAGGCCTTAAAAACCCCAAGAACAACAAACCCCCTCTGCCTCCCAAACAACAGTGACTAGAGACTGATTTTCTCCTGTTCTTACTGTTTTGGAAACTACAAATCAGTGTGATGTGTAGTACTACTATCTGTGAAATAGTCACTCATTTCGGGCAGAATGTAGGTCTACCAAAATAGCTTTTCACCAAGATATCACTCCAGTGTCAGGGAGGCAGCAAAACCGTGGGCTGCTCTGCAAGAGAAGGCGAGACAGGAGCTGAGGGTTGCAGCAAGAGCAGGCAGGGACAGTGATCACCATGAAGAAGCTCAGTGCCCAAAAAAGACTAGCGTAGCAAGGTCAGCCGACAGTCCAGAGACTGCCAGATGTGCCTGTCATGATGAGTAGATTTGAAGTCCGGTCATCAGATCAGTGTCCAGATCGGCAGCGTGCATGGCCAAGCAGAGACATGCTGACATTGTGGCTCAGACAAGGGACCACAGTAGAGACCTGAGATTAATTGGGGGCCCCCAGCAAGACTTCTTACAGCTTTTTCTCATGTGGTCTTGCTTTTTCATGGGAGTCTGATCAAAGTTATGCAGCAGCACTATATCAGAGCTGGCCTTGAAGACAGGCAGCTAAAATCCACCTGGGACAGAAGGCGTTGCAGAATCTCTGCACCTTGTTAAAAGCCCTGGTAGCAATGACTGTGGACGATGAGGATTCAGTTGTTATTAATATAATCTGATCAGAACATTTATATGCAATTGACACTATTGGCTTCAGGTTTAGTCATTTTCAAGCTTTCATAAAAAAGGCTAGCATCTTGTGTGGCAGAAAGTAGTTTTAGTTTATTATTCTTTAGAGGTTAAAAAATCCTTTCCTTCAAAGGAGTTATTTTAACCTCCAATTTCAGATTGCTGCTTTTGGAGTAATGATTGCTAGGAATCTTGTGAAGACTCAAAATTAGTTCTTATTGCTCAGTAATAAAGGCAATTGGTTTTCCTAAGACTTTTGGATTGCTATGGAAAATTTTACAATCAAGATATTATAGTAATATTAATTTAGATTTTTCTAGAGAAATGAAAGTCACTAAAAATTTACTCATACCAAAGTCTGTCACCAAAAAAAATCATTTCCAGTGGGCTACTATGCCTATCAAAGTAGGGGAGGTTCTCCAACAGGACTTAAGGTGGGGATTTTGTTTTGTATTCTGTTCTCTCCTTACATGTATGCCTTTTGTCCTCTTCTCTTTACAGCAAGCTTTGAATTCCACTCAGATCAGACTAATAGAGAAGTATTTAACCACATCTTACTGGTTATGTTACTATTCTCTACTTTTACCATACCAAGTAAATTTATTTATTGTGTAAATGTATTTTAATTTGCAACTGGACTTTGTCATCATGGATCCGTTCTCTCATGCCAGCACTGAGATTCTTATTTGAGTGTCATGATCTTTAAAATTTGCTTCCATCTCTGATATAGTTCCATTTCTTAACCTTCATGCATTTTAGCCATAGTGTTCCCATTCTGTTCCTGCTCTGAACTGGTAGACCCTGTGTATCAGACTAGATGTAGACTGTAATATCTCTCCTATCCTCACTGCATAACATTCAGTTCTTGTACTGTTTTGATTTTTTTTCCTTGCTTAACTTTGAGTGATACTTAATCCTATATGTCTTGGTCCCTAATACAACCTTTTTAATGGAATAATGTTTCCTTTTCTGCCCTTTATATTCTCCCAAATTCATGTCACCTGAAAAAAATAACAGGAAATTGTGTTAATTCAAAGAGGTTTTAGAGCTCACCCACAGATATTGCTAGGTACAGAGGTTTCACCAAACTTGCACCTTCAACCAGAAAATTTCAAGAATTCTCTGTGTCCAAATACTAGTGACCTTTAGTAAGAGACAGAATTTGTTCAATTTGTTTCTCAGTATTTTGCTTTTGTGATACATATCCTTATTAGAAAGCCACTTCTGTATACTCTTCTGCACAACTGATATCTTGTGGGATAATTTTACCTGAGGTTTTCTTTCTCTGAACTGCCCTGCATGGCTCCCGCCACTACCTAAACCCAAATATATATATGTAATCTTCAAAATTCTTTAAGTGAGCACTCACTGAAGAAATTTGATAACTGTTATATGTTAAAACACACGATAATATAAAATGGAGCATTTCTTCTGAAGTTTATGTTGGGAAATAAAGACTCCTAAATTAGCATTAGGCAGATCCATATAAAAATTATCCCTTTCTCAGTAGCAGACTCCCAATACTACCTCAGAAGATTCATTTTTAACTTGCTTCCCCAAAGTGATCTTAATTCACAAAAGGTTTGTCTTTAACCCTGTTATCTCTTTTTATTTTCTGTTATCACTAACTAACAGTACTAATATAAATCACCTTTATAAGTCTCAAACTCTTGATTGTATTGTGTTGCATTCTTGATTGGGTTCAGTTTCTCTTGTAAGCTTAGATGTTACAAGTCTCAGTACTGAAAATGTTTGTGCCCTCCTGCTTTGTCTTGATTCTTCCTCCACTTTTAACCTTTTTTTATATTTTTCCTTCTAATTTGTACATTTATAACCTTAAGTCATGCTTGTGAAATACATTTTAGTCATTCTTAAAGAGAAGAATTTGGAAATTATGCCAAAGGATGAATGATAATAAATCAGAAATTCAGCTTTTATGCCGTTCCCTATAACTCTCAGATACAATGGTCGTAATGACCCAATACATGGGTAAACCTGGAGATTACTTGGATTGGAATCCTAGTCCTCCTGTATTTGAAGATTCATTTAAGAGAACATTGAAATCAAGGTGTAGAAATATCTTCAGATGAGTAAGAGTACTACAAGGCAAAGTAATTATGTTATCCATCAAAACTATGCTGGGAAAAGTTTTGTTGCTTTTCATTATTTTCACTGTCATTCCAAGTGCCAAATTTTCTGTGAAATTTGGAGATTACATTCTTGAACAAACCACAGAGAACTCTAAAGTCACAAATCAAATAAGTAGGAAAATCAATTCATTTAACTGAGGAAAATTGTATGAACAAGTAATCCTAATAGCATTTTTTTCTTGCAACCTACCATCAACATATTGTACACTGACATAAAAATAGATTACACTATCTCTAAAATTAAAAATGGATCTGTATATATATATTTCCCAAGACATTCTCATATTGTACAGCATTTGATCAATTCTCACCCTCTTTTATAACTATTGATGGAATAACAAATTATTCAGGAATAATGGATCAATATTAGAATCAGTTCCTGGACTTCTTATATTAGCCATGGGTATGTTATTACTTTCTAATTTGTGATTGTGTTTTCTTGTTTATTGTTTCAAGACTTAGGCATATTTATATATCAAACCCATCTGGAAATTCTTTAAGCACCATTATTCTCTAAAATTCTGCATAACCTTGCATAAATAGATGCATTGTAGCAACACGGATACTGCATCCTCTCTATTGTCATCCATTTATTCTAAACAAATTGTAGGACAATTTCTTATTTTGTCTTTTCAGCCTCATACTTTAAAAATAAAAAGAAATATTCCAAATCATCTACATTAGAAGATGGGAAATAAACAATTAGTCTGCCAGAAAATGTCTTTTCATTCTCTTAATCGGTTGGTGTGAAGATAAGTATTTATTTCTGTTCCATGTAAGTTATCAGTATAAGGCTGTCTATGATAAATGAGAGGGTTGTTTAAAAAAACAGTACCAGTGTTATCTTTCAGTGGAAAAGCATGCCTGTGGTGTTTATTACATACTGTACACCATTTTTTAAAACAGGGCAAGTGTGTTTATGGGATATAAAGTCACCAGCTGTTTACTGTGAAACCCTGCAACACGTGCATTAAACAGATTTTTGAAAATATACATCTACAACCTGAGCTCTTTCATTACAATGTCTATTTTTAAGTAGACTATGGCTTAGCATAGCACTTCCCATATTAAAGTTTTTAGAACAGGAGCATGCCATTATACATATTAATCCATCTGTGCTCAAAGTAGGATTTTCCTGAAACATAATTAATTGTTGGCACAAGAGATCTGGGAATTAATATTTTTGTAGTCCACTTCCAGTTTTAGACTTAATACTTTGTGATCTAAAAAAAATCTGTATTTGATGAAAAGAACGCTAGACGGGCTTGACTTCTCTGCAGCCTTCCCTTCCAAAGGCTAACTTCCCAGGTAAGTTTTTTTTTGTTCCTGCCCCCTTGCCCCAAGATACATCATGTCCCAAAGCTTGCACAGTTCACAGCTGTTCCAATCCTCCTAAATTAACAAATAAATGATCCTTCCCTTTCCGTGTAACACTGTGGTACTTTAATGTCTGGCTTGTGCAAATTAGAAATAGCGGTCTGAGTTGTGCAGGTGTCAGTCCAAGAAACAATAAAGATGGAGTGGTTTTAGAAGTACTAGTTTTCATGTCAAAAACACAGCCCTGTCCACTATGTTGAGGTTACAAAGACAGTCAGAGAGTTCAGAAGTGCTGGAATTAAACTTATCCGAAAAGCTCTTTTAATTTAATTCCATTAATGAAAAGCTGAATGCTAGGGTTAAAGTTTACTTTCAAATTCTCTCACATGCAACCTTGCCAACCACCGTATGGTTCAGCACAGACATTTGCTTCTCGAGCAGTGGGAGTAATAATGAGGAGTCTGCGAACAATGGTAGGTTGTAATCAAATGCAGGCCAGCCACTTGACAGTGTTGAAGTACTCTGCACGGATGGGTTTTTCAGCTATTTACTGGCTGCAGAGGCATATGGAGTCCTCAGCGGTATTTGACATTATGAGGAGTCATTAGATGTACATGTTTAGTAGTTACAGAGCATAAAAAATTGAGTTCTAAATCCCAGATTCTGAAAATCTACCTTTGGAGCTGAAAATCTGCTTACCCATATAGATCAGCTGGCAGGACATAGACTGGAAGGCTTAACGAACAAGTAAGTTTTTGTAGAAGTCAGGAAGGTACCAGAAATGTGTATTCCCTTTATTCACATAACTAGACAGTGGATCTGAGCTCCACAGTTGGAAAATGTCACCTGTCCTGTAGCTTATGTGAACTGTGAGGAATCTCTCAATACTAAAATGTATTCTGTGCAACATGTGCAAATGCTGACTTCTATCAAGACAAATTCCTATTGAATTTCAGAGGAAAACTTGTCTGTTTAAGGAAGCACTTGGAGAGAGGGGCAACAACTATACTTATAATATGGAAATCTAACATGAGTTCCTCAGAGCTGGTTGAAGAACTTTAACCCAGGGTTGTTATACACTATATATATATATATACACACTTATATGTATGTCTATATAAAATACACAAATAAAAAAATATAAACTAGAGAGTTTTTTGCAGTGGACTGCCCAGAATGTGCTGTTTAACTTCTGTCTCCTGACAGCACATTAAGACACTGAATTAAAAGTACCTTACCTGGTAAAACACCTCTGCAGCAGTGCTAGCTGTTTTTCATTTCTGGCTCATTGGTTTTTGTGGATAAAACAGTAATAGTTATTTGTCTTCTGAATCCAGTTTTCCAAGAAAAAGGTTAAAACTGCCTGTTTAGCATAATCTTTATTTTCTAATTAAAAAAATAATAATTGTTTAGCTATAAATTTTCCAGAATTACAACCTCTCGGTTCTGTCTCTCCCAGTAAAAGTAGATGTGCCATCAGGTACCCAAACATGCCATCAGGTACCCAAACGTGACATGCATTTAGTCCATACCTTAAAGCAAATAACTGAGCAGAATTTCACAGAACAAACAGCTTAATCCTAAGATTACATTCCAGTTTAAACCAATGTCTATGTATTATGTGGAGAGGTAGCTGAACAGTAAACAAATCTATTTAGGTTCATCTTGTCTGGTAAAGCATATCAAGAGGTCTTAACCATGCTAACGGGAGCAGCATGACAGATTAACTCTGATGTTAACAAATGCATCATTACAAACTTAGTGAAAGTTCCTTGTCAACATACAGCTATAGATATTAGAGTATTTAACAAATACAGAAGGTGGAAAAACTGAAGCTACTCAGAGAACTCCAACACAAGAACTACATCAGTACATCTCAGATTTGATGCCACAGTAGCAATAATATCTAATTTTAGTATCTGCTTAAGGTTGAGAAGGATCTTTTCTTATTTGATTCAAGTCAAATACCAGAAACAGAATTTTTTAAAAAATAATCTTATATACACTTGAGCTACTCTGAGAAAAAAATCCCTGTTTTATATATGTTCTTATTAGGTCTCTTAAACGACAGCTGTTCTCACAACAGCCAAATAAAGTGCACATTAAGTTGTCATGTCATGTGTTTTTAAAGTGAATAGTAGCAATCATCTTCAAGGATGTGCTAGTATAATTATATTTCTATTTTTAATCCATTTTTAATACATGATCCAATTTAAATTTGTCTATAGATATGTAAATTTATATTCTATACACAGATATCACTAGGGCCAACTATAGTGCTATAGGAATTGTACTGTATAAATGCTGAACAAATTATAACTCTATATAAGAACCTAAATGTTATAGCTGAAATATTCTTTATACAATATGAAATCCAAACAAATGGAAGAAAACCCTCTTCTGTTTTCATGAGATATTTAAAAGCTAAGAGTCTCTAAAATTCTTATGTGAAATTCTGACAGATTATGCATCTGAATGTGCTGTGCTAAGAATTCTCAGCCAAGTGCAAATACATTTTTCCTTATATTCTGAAGAGAGGTAGTGATACAGTCTACGCAGTTCCTATGCAATTCTCAGACAAAACTGCAGTTTGAACATGAAAGCACTATACAATATCAAAAACAGTTAACGAATAATACAAAACTGAATAAATTGAACAAATATTGTCACTGAGTTGGAATCTCAGAATGATGCACCCTCAATTGTTTCTTCTTCAACTGTGGACCTATTGCAGATTATTGAACTAGATCATTATTTTAAACAGGTATTCTTTCTGCTACCTTTCAAATTACTAATCTCTGATGTAAAAAAGTAACCTCAGATTTGTGACAGTTCTTAGTATAGCCATTGATGATAACTATCTTGTTGCTAATTTTACCATTTGGTAGGAAAGTAATGATGAAAGCTTCTTTTAGACATTCATAGTAACTTCAATATACTTGAAAACCAAACATATTTTCTCTCATCTGTTTTTCCCCAGTTAACAAAGAAGTAGAGACATTCTACTCTTAGGTATTAGAGAGGGTAAATAGTACCCAGATTTGTTGCCATTATAGACATGTGTGTGTGTATATATATGTATATATATGTTCCAAGGTACTTTGCAGCTGCAGTGATGAATATTCTGGCACACAGAGCCTTCATTCTTGCCCACTGTAGATTCAGGCCTTCATTAAATACCTTGACACATAATGAAGTCATAAGTTGCAGATATTAACTGATCTAGGATTTTCTCGTAAGGTGCCACTGGGAGAAACCAAGTTAGTTTGTTTCCCTCCTTAATGACTCTAGAAACCATTTCAGCTTTGATTAACCTCATGCTCAAGATTTTCAGATGCACCTAAAAGCTCTTCCTGACAGACTTATCAAGATAACATTGCCATTCCACAGCCAAAGCCTTGGAGGAGAAAGACACCCAAAAAATGTTATTTTCTGTGTGGTCTAACTGCTGTTGTCTTTCAATGCAGTTATGCTGTAGTGACAAGGCCAGAACATGGCTTAGGGTGTGCTTAATCAGAACAATAGTTTTGATTTTGATACAGAGCCCAGGCCTCAGACATAGTGGAAGACTTCTAAGAAGTGGTAAGGAAATGTGTGGAGTTTATTGCAACCTAGGAACCCACTGAATTGCTTAACTGAGCAAAGGAAAGGACCTAACTTTCAGAAGCTTAGTAGACAGAGGCAGAATTGTAGAAGTCTGTTCTTTTATTTATTAGTCACTCAATGAAAGACAAAAGCTGAGAGCTGAAGTACACTAAAACCATTACAGTATTCTGTTTCTAAAGTTCTAAATTCACAGAAAAGACACAATTTAGGTGCTGCATTCTTTTGGTATAGATATTTTGGTATAGCTAATGCTCAGAAAGGTTTTTGGTGGAAGGACAGTGATTACAATCATTAACACTTGCATTCTGGCAATGGAGCAAATGTGATTAATTCATACAAAATGCATTTAGAAGTGAGATAATTTCTTTAGAGAGAACCAGTTAGAACAGCATTGAGTATAGATTCAGCTCTAGTTTAAGAACTGTGGAAGAAGAAACTCCTTCTTCACCACTCGACCAAAGACAGACGACCAGAAACAGACCTCCTTCTCCAAATGTTATTAAAGGTAACTTCATGGGTTATTTTACTTAAATGTAAGTGAAGGTTTTGGTGTAGGACTTGGAGAGTAAGCAGCTGTTGGAAAAGGTTCTGTGTTCTCTGTAAGAATATGCCCTGGTGAAGGCTTGTACTGATCAAAATGTTAGGTTTTCTCTTTTTGATTAATTTTTTTTTTTTTCTCAGTAGGCCAAAGATGGTTTTTGCAGGCTGAGCAAACTTTACCTGAAAGTCTTAGTTAAACAGCAACAAGTAGGTCAACCTAAAGGAGGTAGATAAAACTTCTGTTAGTTTGCATGGAGAGGAAAATATACATGATCTGTGCCATTATTCTGCACATTGAAATGGGTTCAGAACATCAGATGTTTTTTCTGACAAAGCTAATGACTAATGAGTTTTTACAATACAGAAAATATTTTACACCTTTGAGTTTTGCAGGCTATGCTACACCAATGCTTCCTCTAAATTCCTAGTCACTATACTTAAACTGAAAGAGTTGCCAGACTGATGAATCAACATGTATTAATTAAAGACTACTTAAACTTCTGGTTTGGTATTCATCTTCATATAGATTCACTTGTTTCATTTTTGACATGAGTAGAATATTTATGAAAGCAAAATTGCTCAACTGAACAAAAAGGTCTATCTATCTTAGGAAAAGTTAATCTTAGACTAAAATTTACAGTATATACTATCAGTTTATTGGGTTGAAGTAGGTGGCAAGGTCATTACAAAATCAGTCCAAAAGAAGTAAAATAGAAGAATAAAAGCAATAGGTGATGAATAGAACTGCAAACCACAGCAGACAAATAAGAAAAAGCACAAAACAAAGTCTTCATGCTTTGTGATAAGACAGTATCACAAGTATTACATTGTTAGTCGGACAGCGAGATAGAATTTACTTAGATATTCAGGGCCTCCTGCGCTGAAAATGTAAGTCACAGTAACTGTAAATCTGTGCTTTACAGTAAGTTTCATGAAGAATTGACAAGGAGGTCTCTAAATAGGCATCATAAAGGGAAGGAGTAGATGAAAAACCATAATACAGATGACTCTTTTTAGAGAGAGCAGAAAAATCACAGTAATCCGTATTAGAGAGCATAATACGGATGCTACAGAGGATTGGAAAACACTGGGGAAATTTAATTCAACTACTTTTTTGCTTCAGTAGAGAAATAAGAGTGATTTATGATATTAATTCCTTTGATATATTAGTATGTTTAAGGTTTAGGAAGTGAGATTCAACATCTCTAGATACTACTGTGAGTATTGTTTGGGTAGACACCTGTTCAGGTCTACCACCATGTTTAATGGCTGGATCCCAGAGATCACTGAGATGGTCACAGGCATTGCTTACAGTATAGTATCATGGTATAGGAGCGTCTCATCTTAGCTAGAGTCTTTAGGGGCTATTAGAGTACAGATAACAACAAATCTTTAACTATAGAAACATGGTGAAATACAACTTTGCATTGGAATTACAAGTATTATAGACAGACATATTAAAATCATTAAGTGATAAAGAAGCAAAGCATGTTAAATTACCAAGATTTATTACAAAATACTTAGAGGCAAATACATTCATAAATACAGATTTTGAATTGGACAAGATTATCAGACAGCTTTAAATTACACAACATTTTCAGAAAGAGAATAGTGAGGTGTTTAAACAAACACTTTTTTAATTACCTTCAGAGACATTTTCTATTATGATTATTAAAATTTTAATCCATACCTTTGCCAAGTCAGCATATTGTGTTGTTTAATTGATTTAATTAAGATTACATGATATATATTTACAGTCCACAGTGTTACAATTATACGTATGATTACTTTTTCTCTAAGTTATTTTAAAAGAGGACATGAGAGATTACTTATATAAAACATTGAAATCCTTCTACCAGACTCTTATGCTCAGCCTCATCAAAATGTTTTCTAGCAAAAAAATGCAAAAGCATTATTGGTGATCTTTAGTACTGTTGTGATTCACATTTGAGTAACTGGCTTGTCTTGGGTAGAAGCCATCTCTTTGTCATTAAAATGAATGCTCAGCAGTGGTTTATGATCTCTGGTTTTAGTTCTGTGCCAGACAGAAGAGTTTTCCTGTCATAGGGAGGGAAGATAAATATTTCCAAGATTTTTCACTCTGATGTACATCAACAAAGAGATTCTATTACTTGAACTGTACTCAGATAGTTTTCTTAAATCATCAGTAGATCTCTGTCTAATTTTGCCCAACTCGTCTTAGGTTTTTCTGAACTGTAGCATTGCATGGAGCAATATTGAAAGATATTATTCATAAACATTTAGTCATTTCCAAGGGGAGTTTCACTTCAAACCAGATTCTTAACTTCATTATTTACGTTTCTTTTGGATTCATTAAAAAAAAAAAAAAATTTGAACATTCACCAAAACAGGCTTTTGCTGTAACTAAAATACAGTTATGGAACAAAAAATTGTTTTGGGCAACATAAAAATGAATATGGGGTTAAATTTCTTATATTATTAAGTAATTTATTAAGTTTAAGTCCCAAGACAAAAGAATGCAGTGTGACTCAAGTAACTACTCATGCAGCTCAATTTGAATTGTGAATTCTGAATATTCTCAGTGAAGAAATTTGAGTCAACTGGGTTAGAAGTTATGTCTACAAAAGATTCATCATGCAATCAACAAAATACTTCAGTAAAGGTCTGGAATGTGTCTACATGCATAATACCAAAAGGCTACCTTTGCTGAATACATACTTTCCATTAATATTTAGTCCAAATCTGCCTGTGAGCTACTTGAGTGGAGATATTCCAATGAAGTCATTAGCCTATAGAGGTTAGAAGTGGTTATTTTTGACCAGCCAAATTTGGATATTCTGCGCTGCAATCAATTTGACCCATACTTGTAGATACCTCATATTTTGTATTCTTTTCTGTTGTCTTAGTTACATGCTGAGAGAGAAGAGCAAAAGGATAGATAAACATGCCAATAAAAGGAGACAAGTAAGCTATTATCTATCCCTTTGACTGTTTACACTGAATAAAATAGGAATTAGTATTCCAGGCTTGTGACTCTACCTCTTGGCTCTTAGACTTTTAAATGCAGTTGCTAATAATCTCCATGCATTCATGCATGCTGACAGATATGCCACAACACTTTAATCAGCATTGGCTACAAGGCTAATAAAGGTTAGTAATAAAATAAAATTCTGTAGGGGCTCCCTCTTTACAGGCAATATCAAGCCCTGTGAACTTTTAATGCCTACTCTGTCTATTTAGATAGTCATGGCTCAAAGCCTGTATTAAAAATAACAAGGAATGCTTATTCTGAAGTGTTTGAAAATATTGCAAATTACACTGTGGTATTGGCTTACTCCAAACTAATCTTATCCCTTACTGACCTTTGCAGAAACAGTTCTCTCTCATTTGGCAGCTTCATTTCCCTTCTTTCCTTCTGTCTTATTCCCCTGTCCTTTTACCTGTAGTTTATTTAGTCATCAGGAATTGGTGTGATGGGGCTGCTGCTTTTTAACTATGTAGCTGATAGGTTTGTTGTGTTCACACAGAAGCAAATACCTATTTCTCATTCCATTTCCATTGCAGCTTCATTTTCATCTTAATATTGTATTCCTCAGGAGCTGCACAATACATTTATTTTGAGGAAAGCAATGAATGTATTTACTCTTTGCTTCACCTCTGTATTGTGGATTTTCCTGTCCTTCATTTCCCTGTACATTTTATAAAAAAAGCTAAATTCATCAGGAAGATAAAAATAAATGCAACAATGAGTCAAGAAATAAACGTGTACATGTGCATTTGCAATAAAGGTCTTCCATTAGCTTTATTAATTAAAAATAGATAGAATACACTACAATAGCTGTACAAAAATTAGTAAGCCCAGTGGAAAGCTAAAATCTTCTTACAACGAAAGACGGATATATCTTGTATTCTTTAAGATCACCAAGCTTAGATCAGGTCTAATTCTACCCTGGTAGTCAATATAAGTTTCCAGACTTCATAGTGGAAATTGGATCTTTTTACAGTCATGAAGAAAAAAGTCAACTTGGAAGTAGTCTTGACAGAATGAGTGCATTTAACTATGTATTTCATTTTAACCCACATAAAATAAAATACCCAGACACTGATCTGCACCATCCTGTTGTTTCATCTCAGAGTCTCCACTCACAGGACCAGGACATACTGGATTCTTGTTTCTAGGCTCCCCTCCTAATCCAGCAGTCAATGGGCCTGCCAGGCTCCCATAGATCTGTGGCAAAAGCAGTCTGGCATTGACATGCCTATTGCAGCTATTGTTATTTAGGTAGTTTATGAATTTATAGATCATCTGCTTCATTCATCTGCAATGACATTATAGTTGTATTCTGAGTGTAATTCATTCAGTTGTGCCAGAGCCATTTCCAGGACACATGGTTTTACCCAGTGCTCCCCAAAAGGAACCTTATAATCCTATAGGATATCATTCTGTTGTGCTCTAGGAATCTCCAGTTTTCATGGGTGAGCTATCCATATTGTTAGAGTACTGGCTATATTGACTACCAGTGTGTTTTGGAAGGTCCTCCTTTGCCAGTAGCCTGGACTGTACTCAGTGATGTGGTTTAAGGAGCAGAGGCTCATAGATCTTCTCGTATCAACATCTATAGCTTGTCTGGATCAACCTCCTTCCTCAATGATAACATTTATGATGTCTAGGAAACAGAGCACTCCTGGAGGACAAGTGGGTCTGTAGAACAGTTACCCTCATTTTCAAGTATTGCAGTTTGGATAATCTAGAAATAGGCAAATTGATGTTCTGTTCCTGGTCATCATGTGATGATGAGGGGCCCAGAATTATCCCAGAAGCAAAGAACCAAGGAAGGAAATTTCTTCTTCCTTTTCAAAACCTCTGATAGGTCTCAGGTAAGGTTTTATAGCTTACTGTAAGATGCCACTCAAACTCAGGTGTACAGAGGACTCTACACTTACTTGAAAGGTCAGCCAAATCCTCTCCTGTCTTTTTTCTGATGAGATTCATCTTCCCTTATGGTGACACAGAATATATTGCACTGGAGGATTGCTTTATTGAAGCCGCCTTCAGATTTTTCGACCAGATCCTGAGTTTTTACCCTTGGCATTTCTGCTGAAGCATTCTCAGGATGGGTCGTCAGAGAGCCTCAGAGCATCCTTCTACTGACCATACTGCAGGCTTGCTTGCCCTGCCTTCATAGCCAGAGCTACTTGCGTATCTGCCACATTAACAAATATCAAACAGTTCTAGGAATGTCAG
The DNA here is from genome assembly GCF_011004875.1 of Balearica regulorum gibbericeps. Classification (NCBI taxonomy): domain Eukaryota; kingdom Metazoa; phylum Chordata; class Aves; order Gruiformes; family Gruidae; genus Balearica; species Balearica regulorum. Next base: position 8,732,869 of record NC_046196.1, on the reverse strand, counting down.
CAGTATAAGCTGAAAGACTAGGCATTAAAAACCAAAACTAAACCAAAATAACAATAAATAATACAAACCAGGAGAAGGTCTTTTTTTTTTTTTTTTAAATTTGGCATCTACTGCTTCATATTACTGCATACAGCTTAATTTTTATTATCTCAGCCACTGTGCTCTCGTATAGCCAGAGATAATGGATAATCACATCTAAGCAATAAATCTCAAAATTCTAAAACAAAAACAGGACTAGGAAGCCACAAACCAAATGCTTATGATGAAATATGTCATCAAGATGTTTTAAAGAGTAAATCTGTGATCTATTCAAGGACTTCTGAGAGGAAAACAAGACCAAATTTGTTGATTACAGTATTTGTTCAGACGTTATTTGTTCAAGTTAAGTACTAATTCTCTTCCTTTCATTTAAGATTAAGAGAAAAAAAATTGGATTAAATTAACTTCTGGTGGAGGACCAGCAAAGTGACTGTTCTACTTGTAGCCTATTTTCAGGGCTAAAGAAGGATTTAAAGGATGCCTAAGTTTTTGTGAAAGCTGTTAGCAAAGGTATGAGTCTTTTCTAGCAGAATAATGTAATAATAAAATAGGATATTTTCATATCCATGTATTATAGATGTTTAAAGATGTTTCTAGAAGGACTACTTGCAGACACAAGGTTATATCCTTTTTTGATTTCTAACAGTTTTAAAAATGCTTGGGTTTTTTTTCTAATAGCTTTTACATTTTATTCATAAAAGAAAATCACATACCGTCCATTATCCTTACAGAGAAAGCCTTATGTTTTGTAATAATATGCCCAATTTACTGTACTATTTTTGCAATTCTGCCAGTATTTAAGACGTCACTATTCTTCACAAAGTCAAATCCAATTTTTTCACTGTTTGATTTCTTCACTAGTACTACAATTAACATGTCCTTAGTCCTGTTCTTACATGTCTTCCTTTTTATCAAGTTCTGGCAAGCCTATAGCTTTTATGGTACTGTAGTTCTGCAAACATTTACAGTGAAGTATTTTAAGCATATCTAGGTGACTATATTTTCTTTACTGCAGCACTTTCCTTTTGTTTTTATTTGACTTCCACACAGTTCTTTCCACTGAGAAATCTGTACCACTTGTTGGACATCAGCATCTCCAATTGGAACTCCTGCTTTACCATCTGCTAGTGCAAAACTGATGTGCAGTGCAAGAGTTAGTTACACTTTGTACTCTTTTGAAGTGGTCTGTGAGGTTTACAATGCAAATACACAACTGGATTATATCAATCCTGTGATGCAGTATTTGTTAAATAACAAAGCTAGTCTTTTTCCATGGTTGTCTTATAAAAAGTTAACATTTTCACCATCTGGTTACCAATGATTTTGAATTCATAATTCAATGGCATAATTCCCAACAAACTTTAACATTATAATTTGGTCACAGTTAATCCATCATTGCTCCTTATCTCTGAGAAGGATAATGCACTGGTTGAGATATGGGCTGATATATGTATTCTTTTTTCATACTTAGGACATGTATATGTCACATCAGTACTACAGCCCCAGTGTGAATTCAGATTTGTGATTTCCAGTGAGTTGACCTGGAACTCTCTGCAACTGTTCACTATTTCCAACTGGCTGTGCAGATTCAGGCATGTCAATAAATGTCTTTGTTCCTCAAGTACCTTGTGGAATGGGGATTATGTGGTGTTTCTTAAATATTTCTTGTCCCTTTATTTACATGTCAAGGCCTGTATTTGCTTATGTCTCCAGGTACTACCAAAATACAACTAAACAGCAAAAACAATAACATAGCTAGAGTTCTAAGTCTGCAATATAACTTTGCAAATTTGTTAGCTGCCAGGAAACTTACTTATAGTGTATGTGTAACAACTGTGTGGTTTCTAAGACACTTAACAATCAATGCTTTGCATATTTATAAAAGTTAATGTAGTTTAAACATCAGAGATGATCCTGCTCATGTAAGATATTATCCATCAACAAATGTGTCTTTGGCTGTTACATAAAAAAACTTTAGCAATATATTTCTTGCTTTTTCCCCTCAGCGTTCATTGTTTGAAAATTACTTGGACGTAACAAAATTGTACATCTTTTATTACAACCACTTTTACTTTTTCTATCCTTTTACTCCTCCTTTCCAGTTTTCTTCCCCTTTTTAATGCACAGCAGTAGCCACATTAGTGAGTAGTATAACGCAACATGACCATGTCTTTGAAACCAAATAGTTGGTGTCAAGAGCTTGATCCACATTACGGGAACTTCAAGTAGGCTTTTTTCGGACTAGTTTTCATTTGGTGCCATGGACTAAATATTCATTAGTGGTTACATCTAATGTAGTCCTGGAGTACCACTGAAAGGAATCAAGTTTGTACTCTCTGTGACTGCTCCCATGGTCCATGGTAAATGAAAACTCCCGGGAGACAGGTTTCAAAAGAGCAGTTATGATTAAAACTGAAGTATTAATGCAGTTGCACAAAGCAATGAATGTATGGGCTTTCTGGTTGCTAGGCAGATTTGTAATGCATTTAAGTTTAAGTAAGTTTGGTGTGCATCTACAAAGTTACTGCATAAACTTTGCATTCTAAAGCACAAAGATCTAAAGCCAGTTCTCCAGCCAGCTTGAAGAGCCACTGGCTCCGGAGTAGTAAAAGACCACACATGCACGTTAGAAGGGAAGGAGCAGGTCCCTAGACTGTTTTTCTTTCCACTGTTACACTTGCTGCAAACACTGCCACAGAGATCTCTAAAGAACTGTCTGACAAGTCCATCCGCTCATTGATCATTTCAGCCTGGCAGGGAGGGTAATCAGTCACTAACAGGATGGATTTTGTCAGGCTGATGTTAGCAGGGCAGGGTCTCAGAGCCAGCATATCTTGCAGATAAGCTTAAAAAAAGGCAGAAGAAAACACAGCAGTAATCATGTCAGTCTGTCAGATACCCAGCTCTCACAAAAAACAACAAGATCCAAGATGGTCAAAGCTGAGTGACCCAAGAAACTCTTCCTGAAATTGTTGTAGATAGCCTGACAGTTATGGACAAGCCCTGTTTTAATGGAACAAAACCTCTGCAGAGGGGAGAGTAATGGGAAGAGAAAATTACCATGTGAAGAATTTATATTTGATTCTGACACTTTCTTTCTCCATATAATTATTAACGTGTTTTTTTAAAAGTGCATTAAAATTTCATTCACATTAAGACGAAATAGAAGAACAGGAATAAGTGTAATGCATTGAAGGATCCTGTGTTGACAATTAGTTTTAGGCAGTAACCTTAATCAAGGTTAATGTCATTTCAGTGCCTCATCTCAGATCCTCATTTTGTGTCTTAGGCAAGCCTGGCATTTTTGCTTTTTCCCAAGTAATCTGTTTTATTTGAGATATGTGATGTAGACTAATTATTCAGGCTTATCACATGTTTAAATAGCATCTGTGGTGAAACTTCATAAAATATTTATTAATAAATGTAAAGTACCCAAGATCTAAAAATATTTTTGCATAATTTTATTTAAAAGCAACAATATTTTATTTGGACCTTCATACCGAGTTTTCAGTAATTTAAGTACCTGAGTTTTTTACTCTTGCTATAGAAAAATCTATGGGAAGTAATTCTATTGCTAGGAATCACAACAAATAGTTCATTTTTTTTCTGATCTCTGCAAGATCCCATTACACTATGCATGCGTACATTACATTGTATTAATTCTAGCTCATTAGATGTGTTTTATTACAGCATGGTTTCCAATATAAGCCTCATGATTCTACTGCATAATACATCCTACTTAGATAATCTATTTGATTGCACCGTTGATGTGCTCTGCTGACATTATGTAGTATTATATCCTTAATACTTTTAGCTGGCCACTGATACTCCCCCAAATGTAGACACAACCCAAATATTCATGGTTTGATCCTTTGTATAAGAAGAGGATGCACACGAGATTTCTCAAGTATTTCAGTTGTGGAAGATCAGGGTCTAAATTTACAGTCCCTTTTCTAGCAAAAATTCAGATCTTCCATTCAAAATGCTGATCTGCCAAACTTTATTAGATGAGTCATCCTAATTATGCAAGTGGCCTTATTGACTGTGTCACATGGCTATGTGAATTAAGAAAAGATTAAAAGATTTGGTCATACATTGGGAGAAGGGTAAAAAAATTGCTCCATTTAATTGAAAATGCAGGAAACACTGGAATGATAGAATGTTGTACCTTTTGTATCTAAAGCAGACTGTAAGAAAATTGGTTCGTTATTCAGCATATTTTAGAGGAGTAAAATAAGTTATGGATTTCATTTATTCATTTTCTCTTTCACTATGTAGTATGTATTTTGGAAACAGCACCATCAAGTGGATGGAAAAATAGAGTTAGGTTGCTTTTAGCTCCATTTTCAGAGCAAGGCAAAATAAAATTAACGGTGCTTGTGTTTGCTTTACTTTGGGCAAAAATTTTATTCTCAGCCAGAATGGATAACTAATGCATTTTGTGTTCAAATTCAATTAATGTTATACTTACATCTCACTTTGACTGATATTGTTGGGGTAGTGACTGTGTTCTATGTCAGATATGAACATCTGAGTATTGACCAAGTACTATCACGTGTTGGACCTGGCTAGACCAGTGAGTTACAGATACACTATCAGATAATTCACATTTAAGAAAGTTTCACCTCATGTAAAAAGGGATTTTGCACTGTGATGTACTGTTTTGACTAGCTATTAATATTGATTAACTTTTTTTTTTTTTGCATGTTTTGTTGCATGGAAGTTACCCCACAAGGCTGAAATGGGATATATTTGTAGGCAAATATGTTGGGGATGAGATTTTTGGGGGCGTTAAGCAAGGGTAGGAGTGTCGTGTGAGACAAAAATATACAGATGGTCATAATCTCTTATATCTATCTGATTTGTTCTTTTTTAATCACAGTACATTCTGATTACACCTTTGACTTTGCTCTGTCTTTGCTACTGTTTTCTACTACATATCAAAAACTTTTGTCTGTTCTAAAAAATACTAAGCAATGGTCTAAGCTGCTCATCTGCTAAAAGCTACCCATATTTATCCACCTCTGTTGTTTACTGTCATTAATAGCAATTGCATTTCACAATCTGACCTTGAAATGACAGTTTATGTGCATAAATTCTCCCTCCCTCTAACACACATATAAACACATAGTATTCATGAACACAAACATTAAATCAAAAATTTCTAATACAATAATGGAAAAATACAAGTGTGAAGAAAGAGTACTTAAACTTATTGGAAATGTTCATTAAAATCTATTTTTTTTTTCATTTTAAATTTTGCAAAATAATATCTGCATCCTTTCACTTTATTTTTCCCCCTGGTAGCACAAAAAATAGCAAGTGCAACCGCACAGTTAGAACAGAGGCATTGTGTGATTGTGGTGCTGTTCCATAACAAGAATAATAGAATAAACACTAGGAATTCTGTTTTCTAATAAAAACAAATATGCAGTTGGCTCACTATAAAGAATTATTTGATGTACCTATAGGAAGTATCTGGAGACCATTTGATGCAAAACTGTTGTGCCTCCCACTTGGTAGTTAATTTTAGGAATATATTCTATGTAAAGCTCTGTGTTCAGTTGAGAACCTGTTTCTGTTTCCCTCCTCCGCTGTGAGCGTGAAGAGAGTTACAGTATTGAAGATGGAGAAAGGAGGCTTTGTCCATCCTACCGGCGGCTGTGTTTTTTGGGATAAGTGAATGTTGCCCGGGGACACTATTCATTAAAACACCTAGGAATCCTTCAAGATAAAAGGCACTATAAATTAACTTATGTTAGAACTGTGCACCACATCTAAGTCTGCATTTTCTGAGGAGTGTTGATAATGTTTCTCATTACAGTAAGCACATTAGATCTTCTAGCCTTATATTCAGGCACTGATGTAAAAGAAACATAGCTTATAAGTACTTAGATCCTCTTTTACCAGCTTTCTCTAGGGGGACATGCATTTTCTGTACCATAATGAGCCCATAAAGAAGAAAAATGATGTGTCCTAGTATAGACAGGGAATCACATTACAGTAACTTTTCATCAGAATTAGAGTAGTTAGAGACTGCTATATTATAGCAGTGGTGGGTAACTCTGCTACTGTTAAGAGCCAGCTGTCAACATTTCTGTTATAAACCCCATTTTTCAGGGGTTTATAACTCCTCTGAAAATTCCACTTGGAGTGAAGCTTAGTTTAGAAAGACTAAGTAAGGGAGTGATCCTTTGAAAAAGAAATAGAGGGGCAAATAAAAGAAACCTGAAATCCTTGCGTTTTTTGGTGAACTGCCATTTTCCTATTCTGTTTCCTTTACCTTAGTATGGTTGATTCAGCTTTAGTATAAAGGACTTGCAAATAGTTTTCAAAAACATTTCAGTGCTGATACTGAAGTGATTACTGTATAGTTAGAATCCAGACTGAGCTCCAAACAATGAACAGCATTATCAAGCACTCTTAAATGGTCACAGGAATGTCTAACTTTCCTGGGACAGTCTTTTATCAAAAAAAAAAAAAAAAAAAAAAACAAAAATAGAAAGGAAAAACACCACCAAAACAGTACAGGACTAAAATGAGTTGATGGAGATGACTCCTTTGGTCTTTTTGACCCAGTCAACTTCTCCTGGCCCATCTCAGCTCCAACCCATTTCTTCATGTAGAGCTCCACTACACACTGAGTTTCTGTGGGGTGTAGATTGCGGCACAGACCATTTCTAACACACTCAATCCATCATTGCCAAATAGAAGTGAAATCTGTGTAGGGAATAGTCATTAAATAGACTGCAGAAAATAGTAATGGTAATTCAATAAGTGCCATTTTTAACTCTGTCTTACCCTGGCAGTAGAGGGCAATGAAGGTGCTGCTTTTCCAATAGGACGTTAAAGTAATAGCCACTTGTAAGCGCTGGAGTTTCACTGAACTCTTCTTCTAAGAGACTGACAGTTAGTCTTAATGTCATAGCCAAATTTCATGTCAAGTGATTATTAGCACTAACAAACAGTGAGTGAACAGTGCAAAATTAAAGCTGTGACTTTTGATTTAAATTTCAAAGCAAATTTATGACTGTTTTTAATGACCTTTTTGAATAAATCTCTAGAAGCATCCTTACACTCCGACTTTATTAGAATGCCCGTTAAATGTCAAACTTTAAACTTTAATGTTTTGCAAGAGTCAATTTCTATTTGCAGTATATCTTCTGGTGTAATTTACAGCTTTGCTAAAAAAATGATCAATTATTGCAAACCAGTGAAAAATATTAGGCTTGCAAATAGGTTAAATTTGCCTACATGATTATTTCTTACAAATTATCCACCAGCTCTAGTAGTTATCTACTTACCCAGAATTTCTCTAGCATTTATTTTACGTGATGTTGTCTGTCATGCAAATACTTCTGTTCCACTCTGGAGGAGGCAGTGTGGTGATGGTGAATGAAGTTCATCAGTTGCTCAAGGGTACTGTAACCCAAATTTACATGTTTAACTAATCATCAGTATGATTATATGAGAACTACAGAAATAAGGAAATGTAGGAAAAAAGTCTACATAATTTATTCACATGCAAAATGAAAAGGATGGGAAAGGTATCTCCAAGATGTTCAGCTTGCTTGTACTGTCAAACATTCCTGATCCTTTGCCTTTGCATTTTGGATTTCTGTCCTTCAAGCATTAACACTCCTTTATTACCAGCGGCGTAGGTGAACACTGGGACTATGTGAGATTCACTGAAGCATGGTGCCTTTTCAGAATAGGCTGAAATTACTAATTGAATTTTGTGTCTATACATCTGACTACTGCAAATCAGATCTTCCAGTGAAGGATGATACGACGATCTGAAAGGAGGTTGTAGCGAGGTGGGTATTGGTCTCTTCTCCCGAGTAACGAGTGATAGGACAAGAGGAAATGGCCTCCAGTTGTGCCAGGGGAAGTTTAGATTGGATATTAGGAAAAATTTCTTCACCAAAAGGGCTGTCAAGCATTGGAACAGGCTGCCCAGGGAAGTGGTTTAGACAACTTCCCTGGAAGTATTTAAAAGCCTTTTAGATGTGGCGTTTAGGGACATGGTTTAGTGGTGGACTTGGCAGTGCTAGGTTAATGGTTGGATTTGGTGATCTTAAAGGTCTTTTCCAATGTAAATTATTTTATGATTCTATGATGTTATGCCTGCTCCAGAGAATAGTGAGGTGTCATAGAAGATTGCCACTTGGTGTTTTCTTTGATAGTCTTCCATCTTCTGGAAACGTGATGATGTTTCTGTAGCCTGGTTTCCCACCAATCTCTGATGACCTCATTCTTCACCTGAGAGATTTGATTCTGCGTCTATCCATTTCTCTGTGTGCAAAATCCATGCATACAACACATTCTTTTTGCAGAGTGCAGTTTCTTTGCCATTCCTGCAACTGGTATCTTTCCCCTGTATAAAGTAGATATTTTTTTCTCCATTTTATATTTATTTGAATTGTAGTTAAAATTAACACAAGGTAAAAAAGAACATGCAGCAACAAGATGAACAATAATTTTAGTCGTGTTGTTTTATGCATATTTTATATTGTTGCTTGTTACTCGTTGATTGTGCATTGAGTCAAGAAACAGATGAATCATCATCTCAAATTTTTCCTCTTCTTATTTTTTACGTTGCTCTGTTCTTTCCAGGACAGTAAGTGGGAATAATTAATTGCCCAATTTCTTTGCTTGATATTCAAATAGTTACTCACACCATACCTGGCAGAACCAGTATCTCCTCATTACTACAATTTTTTTACTTTTGTGTATGTGTGTGTTCATTGTAGGTAGAGAGACATGAAAAGGCAGAGATCTATCTATCTATCTATCTATCTATTTTTTTTTTTTTTACACCCATCTTGACTTTGACACAAAGAATTAAGAATGTGAAATACAAGGGCAGTTTATTTTTTCTGAGAGTTAGGGAGCTAAGGGTATTTTATGATTATTGAAATCACATTCTGTTGCTTCCTTGTTGTTATGACAACACAAGATAATTGTTGTTTCTCATTCAAGGGCCAGAATGTATTTAAAATCTCTTCCCTAGATTTCCTCCATAAACTAAAAATCTTCTTCTTTCCTGAAACAGCCACTTAAGAATCTAGATTATTGCTGATAGCTTGCCAATTGAACCAGAATAAAAATTGAAATTGCCATTAACACAGTAATTTCAGCCTCCATCTTGATAAGGATTTTGTATTGCTCAAGTTCTGAAGAATAAAAACAGCACTGTACAGGTGGAAAAAAGCTTTTGATAAAACTCTTCTCACAAAGGGAGAAGTTTTTGAACATACTTTTAATCAAATCAGAATCAACAATAAGTTTTTTTTATGACTTTTTGGTTTGACTGATATATCAAACCATGTAAAGCAATAGTAATCTCTGACATGAGAAATACCAATTGCTTTAGGGAGGAGAATTTACATTCTTCTGGGAAATGTGTATAAACCAAAGTGGTAAAATCTACAGAAAAATTAACCAAACAAGTTGTTGTATCATGTCAGATAATCTGTATGAATGAAATGCCTGCTTTCAAAGATAATTGCATCTATAAAGAAAAAAAACAACAACAACAAAACTTTTCTTTGATTTATAATAGAAATATATTCCCAGTTAAATATTATAAGCAGATTTATTTCTATGAGAATATGTTTAAATACTTACTCAGTCTCCAATTCTAGGTTGAAACCTTACGTTTTTATGTTGGGAGACTGAAAAACTCCCAGAACAAAAGGATTGAAATAAGTTTTGTTTTCCTATTTCTGCAACTCCTGAATGGGGTAATGTTATCAGCAGAGATAATAACACCTTTAAATGACTTGGAATTTATTTGGTTCACAAAATCATACAGGAAGATTGACAGCATCTTAAACAGCAGCAGTCAGTGAGGATGTGGCTTGAGTATTGACAGAAGTGATTTTTCAAGTAATGAAGAAGGTTACGTGATTAAGTTTCCTGAAGCATACATTGCCTGCCGTGTGCACTTACTGTATATTGTCACCCTTCTGAGCCACAGAAGAGCTCCACTTTTTTTCAGAAGCAGGATCAATAGGATTAGGGGATTTGCGCTCAAAGCTTGCCTGTGGCTTCTTGTTAAGCATGTCGTGTGCTTTATAGCTTTCACTGGCTTTTTGCACTGTTCCATGGTATTAATCACCTAAGTAAGATTCCTAAATTCTGATTTTTTGGCCATTTTTTTTCTATTAGTACTCAAAAAAATAAGATATTTAAAAAGGAGTCAGAAGTCAGACTCTGAAAATCATGTTTAGAATTTTGAATAATAACCTGCTCCTCAGAAATTCTGAGTACTCTTCAACTTTCATAGCAACCAGTGATGCTCACAATTTTATTTTTTATTAGAAAAGTTGTTTGACTGTAGCTTTCTGCGGAAGACCTATTGCCTTTGTGTGTCAAACAGTACACACAGAGAAGTCTGCACGGCCAGATGGATAATGTAGTTTGGCAGACACATCAACTCAGATATGCAGGGGACAGCTCAGCTGGCTCCTTGCAGGTCAGCTAACAGCCCATCAGAACTGATGATTGTGCAAGCCAGATCCGTTTTGCAAGACATGATTTGCATGAAACGGTAAAATCTACTAGTGTGCTACAGTTTAATGGGCTTCCATTGAAGTGTGGAGTTTAGACATTTTATCTCTAGCCTTTATTGTTGCTGGTCTAATGGATTGGTAAAAAGCCACAACAAAAAGAAATGATTACTGAAGGAGCTGAGGGATCAAGTCCTTTGCAGAGCTATACACAAAGCACGTAAAATGCCAACTTTGAATGATCACACATAACATTTTATTGCCCCAGTTCAACAGCAACCAAAGAATACTTCTGTTTATCTTACCTACTTTAATCCAATTTATAACTTTTATATCTGCCCTTTTTTTGTAGACAGTGGCTGTCGAGACATACAGCTAGATACTTGAGAACAGTTACTGCAAATACAGGGGTTTGTGTAAGAGGAGAGAGGGTCAACTAAACCTGGACCAATTACACATTGGTATGCCCCCATCCCTATACATAATAATAGAGAAGGAAAAAAAAAAAAAAAGAGGAATTTTGTTACTTGTGTGGTATACTTTTAAAAGGTTTCCTATTGAGGAGTTTAGAAAAAAGATGCAGCATACCTGTAGCTTTGCAATTGAGTAGTTCATTAGAGAGCTAATTAGATGAAGTGCTTGATCAGTGATGGGTAAAATATGTCAGAACTTATCTGAGCACTGGTTTAAGAATAGGCTTATCCCTTTTCTAGGATGGAACAGAAATAGACTCCAAAAGCAGAAAGAGCTGTTTCTCAGGAGAATTTGGCTTAACAAATTCAATATTAAAGAAAGTAATTTAATTCAAGTTTATTGTTTTGGAGCTGAATTAGTGGATATGAATTAAGCATTGTCATAATACCCAGGGAAAGGAAAAAGCACATAATTGTATGTAAAGGAGTCCAGGAGGACAAGGACTGCATAGGACAGTTTTGTTGAAACTCAATATATGTGGATCTGAATATTTGATACTTGAAAACAGGCAGGTAATACTGGCTGAAATTGCAATAGAAATGGACATTGGTGCTAGCTCAGTGAAAATAAATGTACTGGAAAAACTCCATGAGAAAAATCATGGTTATATATACATTCTGAGATATTTTATAAAGGGCAAAAGGACATAGGAATCATTGAGAAGAGTGAGGTATCTGTCTACTAAAGGATTACACTTTCTCCGGGGTTCATAGTCTAGCAAACTGGAATGACTTTTGCAATAATACTACTCAACTGCAAAAATGGTCAGCTAAAGAGAGTAAGAAACATTTTTCTTAAAATTGTCATAGAGACTTTTAATGAGAATCTTTGAGGTGCTGTGCAGTTACTTTTTTAAGGACACAATCAATGATTTTGGAAATATGAGGCCATTTTTGAAAAAAATAAATTATATTCACAATTGAGTACAGATATTCATCCAAGGAATTATACAGAATAGATAGCAGATAGTAATTTCTTTCCTGATTTACCCTGTGTTAGTTACCTGATGCCCAAACTGAATGGATGACTTCAGTTGTGCTAGTGATACAACAGCAGCAGCAATGGTCAAATTAAAGTTTAGCACCATGAGAGTAGTACTGATTAGAAAGTATAAACAGGCAGTGGTATTGATAATAATTAGATTTTTTTAAAAAGTAATTGTCATCTTAGATTGGGAAGAAATTTTTTTGAAAAGTATTAAATTTGGTAGAAATATTTGAGAAAAAGTAGAACTGATGGAGTACACATATGGCTTATGCTAAGTGAAACCAGAAGTTTCCTGTTCTTGTAACAGGTGTCTCGGTGGTTTAGTGTGTTGATTGTTTCAGTTTCCATCTTTCCTTTTTTCAATATGGCATGTTCTTCAGGAAGGAATATTGTAAGCTTGATTTAAAACTTGCTGTTATGAGTGACCTTTGTAGAATTATCAAGTGTTACTGGGATTATGATTGTCCTCTCTGAATTAAGTGAATTTCTTTATAATGTGATTTCAGTTTAACAAATATTGGGCAAACTGTGATGTGTGTACATATGTATTCCCTCTCATTTCAGATGATGCTTCATGCCCTCACAGTTTGCAGGATAGGGTCCATCAATTAAGTAACTAGAAGGTTATTAAGTATATGAAATAAAAATGAGATTAATATTCAATGCTTCCAGCTGTGTGATATGTATTGCAGACCAACACCTGCATCTGTACATAAACCCATTGAGGAGACTGCTATGTCCACCAGCAAAAGAGTTTGCCTTTGTACTTCACAATGCAGAAGAATTCTTGTGAATAGCTGTCGTCCAAGAAAAAAAAAAATTTTTTTTTAGATTACAAAATTAGTAAGAACATAGTTTGTACAGAAAGGTTGTTTGAAATTCAAAGTGTTGCAGAACACGCTCATTTTTGCTTGTATTAAACTTTGCCTGCATTTTTGTTTGCTTTTTTGTTTGTTTGTTATAATTTTAAACAGACCGGGATAAAAGAAAGAGCCAAAGTTCTTGTTTCCAGGGTGAAAATTAGAGTTGTTGATGTAGAACATTTGAGCTGTGATAAAAATGGTTTGAAAGGTCCTGAAGGGAAGCATGTGTTATTTTAAAATATAAGAAACTGTGAGAAAATAAGAATTATTTAGGTAATTCTATGTGTTTTTCTTTCTCTTCACTTGGGATGAGTTAACATTACTAGTATTAGTATATTTTAATAATAAGGAGAAAGGGAATGATGCAGTGAGCAATGTTCTGGTTGTCTGTAAGCGTTCTTCGATTTTTTTAGTGACAGTTTTTTCTGCCATCTTCAGAGTGAAGGTTTTTACTTTCCAGTAGAATTATAGAATAATTTCATTTGGAAGGAACCTCTGTAGGTTATCTGGTCCAGCTCCATGTGCAAGGCAAGTGAACCTAGATAACTAATAAGAGAGACTCAATACATAGTAGGATTCCTGTTACAATACTTTTTAGCTGCCTTTTCCTTTACTTTTGTTGAATTTTGTCTTTACATTTTTTACATCTACACTATGTAGAGACCACATTTATACTATCAATAGAGGTAATAAAACCAGGCCCAAGTCTGGTCACAGTCATTGTTATACAAGATTATCAACTTTACAGTCCACTTTTTGATGGGCCCCTGAGACAAGATTGCTTTGACTATTGGGTTGGCAGATTAATACGACTGCTGCGTTACCTGTCATAAATTGTTCATCATAAATGCAGGATTGCTGTTTATAGTTGATGGTCACAAAGTTGGTAGTGCCCTGAGCAAAATCACCACTGGAACACTATTCTTGTAGTTCAGTTGCTGTCAGGACATCTTCCTGTATGATGTCAGGCATTTTGGATGGGAATGATGAACAAGCAGCAAAGAGCTAAAAATCCAATCATTTGAAAGATACTTCACATTACTACACCACCCTCAGGAAGACTGGGGAAGGCTGACAGTAACAAGGCTTCAATTGACTAGGAACAACCGTAACAAAAGGCCATGGTACTTCCATAGGTCTTACTGTGAACAGGAAGTAGATGGCATTTCTAATAGTAGTGTCTCAGAAAAAGGTGCAGGCTTTTCATTACCTAAAGAAAATATGTATCCTATTATAAGAAAAATAAGGTGTCAGAATTGCCTCTTTTTTTTAATAGAGACGTCCTAGCCCAATCACTTTGCCCTTTCAAGAATCAATGGAAGTTTGCATTACAATAGAAATTCATGATGTAAGATTTGTTCCTAGTTCCAGATACAAGTATAGGAAGCTATAACATTTCACTTTAGAAATTGTGAGGGGGAAAAAAAAAAGAGAACCTTCCTTTTATATATATAAAAGGACTAGATAAGAAAGTTTGAGTTTGCATACAAGAAAGAGTAGAACAGTTTATCGGATATTATGGTAAGAAAACCTATGGAGGATTATTAGATTATGGATCACCTGGATACATTTATCAAAGAAATCACTGCAAAACATTTTATAAATACTTCTTCTGAAAAGCACTGAGTGGGAAATCCCTAGCTGCAATTTACTAGGGCATTTAAGAAATCATTTTATATATCCAATGAAAATACTCAAAAGACTAATCTAAATCAATCTAAAAATACAAAAGACTAATCAGCAAGATCAGTAAGTTACAAATTATGAGCAGCTCAAATAGATGCAGAACTTGATTGGATCTCAGTGACAGAGGGCAAATATGAATGACAAGAGTTTGGGAATTAGAGACATAAATGCAGGTGCACAAAAGATCAGGTTCCTAACCTGTTTTCAAATGTATTGGCTGATTTATGTTATAAATAATCTGGAAGAAGAAATGCATAGTAAGTCAAAGAAATATGCTGAGGAAACAAATCCAAGGCAGGATGGTCAATACAAAGGGCAGGAGAGTAACAGCAGCAATACTGGAAAGGAGGTTATGTCACAGGCATGCTAGTTATTAATGAATTAATGTTGAAAGATTTTATGTTTAGTTGAGAGAAGCCTGGAAAAATTCAGGTGACAGTGCAAAAAGTAACCTAAATATGAAAGCCTACAAAACTTCTCTGGAAATGTAAAAAGGTAAATCTTCTTGTGAATTTAATGGGCTTTTTTTTTTTTTTTTTGCTCTCTGCCATAATGGCTAATTTAGGTCATAACCAGAATATAACTTTTAGTTTTGAACTATTATATCCATTAAGATGGGAAAAGATTTGAAAGGTGTGATTCAAAACCAATGTTCCTATATTCTTTACACCTGAAAACCCATTCTCTGAGTTGTTTGTTGCACTACAGCCTAAGTAACAACACAGAATTTCAGAAAAGAAAAATAAATCTCAACTTGGTATAGATTTTTTTCCTATTGTTAATCTTTAATTTATTAACACTTTTTTACAGAAATAACATCATTCCACTTCCATGAGAAGTACTATTTATGCTATTGTGGAAAGTAAGCTAAAAGTAATAAATAGATAAAAAATGTGTCAAAGTAAAATAATGAAAAAAACTTCTCAAAATGAAGGCAAAATGTAGTAGCACCAATATTCTTTATTCTTAAATACTTTTTTATGATTTTGAGTCATTAATCATTATACATGCAGAGCAAAAGGTAGAAGTATGGTTCAAGTACCTAGTTAAAGCCAATCATTTGCAGAAGTATTCAGTGCCATTTTCTTAGTAAATCCAAACATAGAGAGTACAATGGGAGGTTACTATTGATTTGTCACTCATTGTTCTCAGATTAACTACTTTTTGTCTTTACTTGGATAGTCCCCTTTAGTTTTCCTTTTGTATCTTACTGGAAGTTTTTATTCCCATAATACACTGACAGACACATAAAGGATCCAAGAAGAAATTTAATTTGTGACATTTCTGTCCCCTATGTTTTTGAACAGCAATACAGTACTGAATAACTAGGTTTTTTTCCCCTATTGGACCATTTATTGGAAAACTTTCATAGATAGGCAGAGCAATAACAACATAACCCAACCTTATAGTTGATCTTCTTAGAGTAATAATCCTCTGAGTTTCCATAACTTTTCTGTTTAACATTTGAGCAGGAACACCCCAAAATGCCTTTTTGGTACTTTCTCTCCCTAAAATATATATATATATATATAGTGATATTTATTTTCTGTAGCTGTCACCTGTTTTCTCACTAATTCTATTACAGTCTTAATTTTTTTTATGCTTATGTTCATGTAAACTGAAAAATGTTAGAGAAAAGGTGGTTTTCCCCTAATGGGATAAGATTATGCTTTTTCTTAAGAGAATATTGTCTCTGTCCATTTCATTTACTTATCCTAATGACTTCAGGATGTTCTAAAGTCTATGACACTTATATATCACAAAAGCCAATTCATATTCCTAAGAGGCCATCCTAAAAGAACAAGAGGAATAGAAAACAACCTATTTAAACACTAATTCAGTTTCTCCAAAACCCAGTTTTGAAATTCTAGATATTTTTCTTCATATCTTCATTAGCAAACAGATAGTTAACGTATCAGTTGAGTAGGCAACTTTTGCCTATAGCCATTTTACTGCTTCAAATGTTTGTGTTACTAAAAGCTCCATAAATAACATATTCAAGCAAGATGTCAGTACACAAGTAAATTAAGAGCCATTTTATCCCCTTCCACATAACCTGTTTTAAATTTTAGGACTTCTCAGCTTTGTCACCAGTCATTTACTGGAGCTCCTTATCTAAATCTTATTACTAAATATTTCTGCAGTGCTGTTTTCTGTCATAGTAACTACATTTTCTCTCCATAGTCATCACTTTTTTCACCGTTACTGGGAAAAATCTTAAACAGTGAGGATGTAGCACTGTGAAGGTTTTGTTCTCATTTTCAATGGAAGTTGTACTCAGCATAAAAAAAAATCTTTAATTACCAAGAAAGAGTTTTAGGTACTTCTCTTACAAATTGTAAATCCATACTTTTAAGAACTTATGGTTCTAAGTGAGGATGTCAGTCTTAGAACTTTTAAAATCATAATTATATCAGCAGTCCTGAAAATAACTGCTGTTTGATATGACATTTTTATATTGGATTTAAAGTGCTTTTTATGAGGATGAGTACTACTTAACATATGCAAACAAAAAAGCAGTATCTCCTACACTTTCATTTTGTGTTGTAATTATTTTGGAGCAACAAATAACAGGAATTTTTCTTCACACAAAAAAATCATTGCATTAATCATGATGTAGAAATTCCTACAAGGTAGTGTGACATCTGCTAGTAAGATGGGAAGTGCAGCATACAACTGTGTAGAAACCCAGCAAGCCTTTAGAAATGAAGGCTTTTGTTATAATTCTGACAGTTGCAGAATGTACATATATAAGTACACACAGAAATTATTTTCTGAAAGAAGCATTTCTGTTATCAAATACTTACAATATAACTGAGTTTGAGTAGCAGTAAAAGAGTAGAGATAAATCACCATGCTAACCTTTTGCTGAGACAATTAGCAGGATTGGCATGACTCATTAAATAATTTGAGAATTTTTTATTAGAGGCAGGGGATTTTCATACAAAGCAAGAACAACATCACAGATGAATGGGTGGACTCAGCATACCTACGACTAGTACAGAGGTTCTAGTGTATGTAATTAAGTATTATTTTTTAAAGTTAGGTATACAAAAAGTATACACACATCTACTGATAACTTTTTTCCAGCTGCCTTCTTTCAGTAGAGATTGGTAAAACTGTCATTTTCTATTTTGTCTCAAATTAAAGATGGCAGTTTTCTGCCATTATTTCTTTCTTGCAGGATGTTATGCATACAAAATTCACAGACTTCCTCTAGTATTGGCCTTCCAACATTCCAGCATCAGTAGAGAAGTGAGATGTGGTTGTGTTCATATTTCCACTGTGCCAAGGATTTCTTTGAACTATTACTGTCAGAGTTTTAACCCTATATCCCTCTTCATCTTGTTCATATTGGTTGTGAATATGCAAATACCTAATATCCTTCTCAGGAGCACAGTCAGAGGGAAGAAAATAGTCCATGGTATTTCTTCATTTTACATAAATATATATGCACATGGACACACACATTAACAGATATACATGGAGTGAAAACCACAGGGTTCAGGGCCTCACTGACCCACAGGCAGAAATCTCATCAGCTTTGAGGAGCTACAGGATTTCACCCCAGAAATGTAAGTGTACCAGCCTGTATTTTTTTTTACTTGCATGCTTTGTCTCATTAATTAATAGTATAACACATTGTAACATCAAAGATGAAACACCAGCAATCACCTTTTGCTCTGACATCAGACACACAGTCATTTTGTTCAAATGTGTAACAAATAGCAACACAAATTTAATCTCCTTCCAGTTTTCAGACACAGCTCTGGAAGAAGCATACAAAATGCCTTTGAGCCTAGCCACACTTCTGAAGCTGAGCTGGCTGTGGTAAAATACACAGCGTGAAGAAATTTAGTTTGAAACAGACTCCATTAATGTTACCTGCTTTTTTGAAATATTTGCTGTGAGTGTTATGCTCAAGTGCTGTACGGAGCTATTTCTGTATTTTTACCAGAGAAAATATGATTATCATAGTAATTATAACATTAAACCTTTAAAATAAATGTACTATTTCAAATTGTATAATCATCTAAAAGGGTGTTTTCTTTGAGTCACAGCAGAATCAAAACTTACCGTGTAAGCAGTCTGGGATGGGCCTTTATGTTCTGGGGCTTTTCTCCCCATAGTTAGTTTGATATTAAAAAATAACTTTCTTTGGGATATGTCCACCTCAATTCCACCCACACATCCAGCAGAAGCTCAAAACAGCAAACAAGTTAGATTTGCATTTTAAAAAAAATACTTTAGAAGTCCAACTAGAATCCAGAGCTATAGAATAATTTATGGAGAAAAGACAATATGCTCTTCAAATGTATTTGAGTAGCTAATTATTACTTATCTGTAAAATTGGAAAACACTTTTTATTTGAAATTATTTAACTTCATGAAGTTATGTTATTTAAATACATCAAAAGTAGCACTTGTCCATTTTTTCTCATCAGTATTTAGTATCTGAATATTTGTGTAGTGATCAAAGCTACAGATAGCAGTCTTCTATAGGGAATTAGTGCAGTTTCACTAACAGCATCATTTATCTATACCATACGTTAGACAAATAGAAAAACACTGCTGTATTTTTATTTCTTCCTCAAGGGTAGCCATTTTAAAAATTTATTCTCCACCACCCACTCATTTTCTTGTATTCATACTAAAACCCACCTCTTACTTCTTCCTACTGTGTTCAACCTAATCAGTATTGACACACTCATACTATAAGCTCTCAAAAAAGCAGTATAAAATAGAATATCTTTAATGTCTTAGTTAAGAGAATAGCAAACCATAAATATCAATTAATATCAAGTCTTAACTATTTAGAGGGAGAAGTTAGAAAAAGTACCTTTTTACTTTCATCTAAATACTCTCCCTGGAAGAAAAAAAAAAAAAAAGGATTCTGAAAGCTTTATAAATAATAAGAAACAGCTTTTCAAGGAAATGGAATACATCAGGTTTGTGCATAAATTCCACATAGTAATTAGTACTGCAAGTGGTAATTAGTCACATTATTAGAACTATTGCCTATTTGCTTCTTAAAGTTACAGCAAGCGTACGCATTAACTACCTACATAAGCCACAATGTACTTGCCACATCACATACAATTTAGGGAAGAATATTGCACTTGTGCCTTAATACACAACTCGTTACCCACTGTGGTGGGGTGGGCAGGCTGCCAGCTGCCCTCACCTCCCCTGCCTCAGGCAGCAGGAGGACAACACAAGGCAAAAAAGCTTCCTGGTCAAGCTAAAGACAGGGAGAAAATATACAGTTACCTTCATAGGCAAAACAGGCTCCAGAATAGCTCATTTTATTTATTACCAATTAAACTAGATTTGGATAGTGATAAACAGGCAAAACAGAAAAAACCCCACCTTCTGCCCAGCTCAATTTCAGTCCTTTGCTCCCAGCTCCTTAAGCCCCCCCCCCCCCAGTGCCCAAGGGGATGGCAAACAGGGCTGCAGTCCTCCATAACAGCCACTCCCAGCTGCTCCTTCCTCCTCACACTTTTCTTCTGCTCCAGCACAGGCCCACCTACACACTGCAGTTTTTCAGGATAAACCTGCTCCAGCACAGGCTTTCCAGGGGCTGCAGTTCCTCCAGGAAACATCCACTTACTCTGGTACCAGACCCTCTATGAGGTGTGATATGGATACTGGCTCTAGCAAGTCTTTCCATGGACTGTAGGGAAGCATCACACCATAAAAGTCCTCCCTACAGACTGTAGAGAGGTCTCTATTACACCACAAGGAGCATTATCCTCCTTCCCTAACATCTGTGCTCATAAGAGTATTTCCTCACTACCTGGGCACTATTTCACCCTTTCTTAAATATGTTTTCCCAGAGGCCCCCCACTGGCTTTGCTAATTAGCTCAGGTGGGACAGGTGCACCACAGAACCACTATGTCCAGCTCAGGGCAGTCCTGACCTCTCCTCACAGAGGGCACCCTGCAGCTCCCTGCCACCAAAGCCTTACCTGGTAAACCCAATGCGTATGCCTATTAATTGGTTATATATTTTAGCTGAAGCCAGACTCACAGCTGGAGTAGATTAATGTAGGTGCACTCAAATCTATAAAGCTGTGCTAGGACAGATTTGCAGAGGTTTTTTGCTGCTGCTGCGATTAGTGAAAGCAGTAGCTGGGTGGTGGTCTTTGGGTCCAGGTAGGGTGTGTTGGATGGCCTCACTACAGCCTTCAGAGCTCAGGTATGTTCAAAATAATCCTTGTTTGCTTTTAAACCAGTTATATGCTTGAAGGTGTTTTCTCTAGAGAGGACAGGATGTTGTTATTTCTCCTAGAAACATTAGGTTTTCTGAAGCCTCTTGAGGAAGCTGAAAGTTCCTCTGGTACCTCAAAGCTAATTGTCTGGAGCATAGAGGTTTTGGAGGTTATAACTTGTGGGTTAAAGAGGAAAAACACTTGTCTTTCAGCCTTATGTAACTGTAGTGATTTCAGTCTGTGTTAGTGCTGGTCTTTCCTTGTGCAAATTTGAGTAATTGGGAGAAGTAGGGTTTGTTTTATAAGTGATACTTCATAATTTCATAAATTCACATATTTTTAAATTAGAAGTGCTTTAAAGCAACACTACATTGTGGTGTTTTATTAAATGATATTTGCTCAGTAATATTATTACACAAATGCTGATTTCACTTTAATATCCAAAAGAAAGACTATTAGCTCAGTTTCAGTAGTATGCAGGTTAAGGTGTGGGAAAACCTTGTTACTCATTTTCTCCCCTGAGGAGTGACATGGACTGCCATGTAACACTATGGTTGAAGTGTATGTTTGTCTGCTTTCAGAAGAGTTTCAAGTTATCAATTTTCAGTTATCAACTTTGTTAATAACTTGTTGGGACTAAAATTATCTTTATTTGATTCTTTCAATTAGTTGCTTTTAATTTTGTGTAATAAGGCTATTTTCCACAAAACGTTTGCCTTGTTATTCCACCTACCCTTACAAAATTTCTCATCAGTGTCTTTAATTGGCTCATGACATCACTGTGTTACTGTTGTGGACTTTCACACACTCCTATAGACAGCATGGCTCATAAAGCTTAATGAGAGTAACTTCATTAAATTAATCCTAGTAATTAACAAACTTGCTGCTTACTTCTCAGTTGTCTAATTTATGACAGTCTTGGCAATTGTCTACCACTGGAAGCAAGACTTGCGTCCAAAAAGCCCATACAAGTGAAAAGTAAATTAATCTTCATTAGAATTAGATTATTGAATTTAAAATCTGTTGCTGATACTTATTGACTAAAAATGGGTTTTCACTTAGAAAAAGTGTCCAATAAGAGGAAGGTTCACTCAAGTAGCTTTTCTTCCCATACACCTATGTCCAAAATACTTTTTGCGTATAGTACATTTCCTTGAGTTCTTCTGATTCCTTAGAATACACCTTTGGCCTCTATAGGAAGACTATGTTAAGATGATGACTAAATAGTTATGCTTTAAAAATACAAACCCAAATGCTCAATGCTTTCTGATAATATCTTGATCTTAATTTAATATTTGTTTTCAGAATTAAATAAGAATATCAGTAAAAATAAGATGAATCTTTTATAGAAAGTCATGTAAAGAAGGCATGATGGATCTGTTACACCAACATGCTAATCTTAGCAGAGACAGATTGGGAAGACTTTGAATGTGCTTCTATTTTTATTTTTATCCGACTGACTTCACTGAAGTTACTTGATTTGTTTATATTTTTTTATCTGAACCTAGAGTTGGGACTGTTGACATTGTTGTAATATTATTGTTAAAGATTTTATCCCTGAGATAAAATTTATTCTTTGTTAGAATTAACTATGTGTTGATAAGGAAAAAAAGCTTAAGAGCCTCTCTTCTTTCTCTTGCTAAAATTCAAATAAAAATAATAAATTGTGCTATTTCAAATATTTAATTTAAATTTCTGAAACAGGTAAGGTTTTGCAATGAACAACTGTTCTAAGTTTTCATAGTCTTTGCTTGAAGCAGTAAATAAATGGCAAATGCATGCTAAGGGGAAAGTATGCTCTATCTACTCTGTGCATGTCAAGAGAACCAAAACCTTCCCACAACTTTAAGCTTGGTGGAAAGGGGAATTCCAATAGTTTAATGACAGTTGCTGTCCGAAGTGGAAGTAAAAGTATTGAGTTTGGAACCTCACTTGCTTTGCCATGTGAAGGGGAGACTGGTTACTTCTAGAGGGCAACACAATAGCTAGCTAGAGTTAGTAGTAAATCTTGACACTATCACGTCTGGTGCCTACACTAGACTTGTACCAGATATGCAGCTTTCTCCTAAAAGTAGAATGCCTGAAAAACATCTGAAAGAACCAAGCATTGCCATTTTCTTTCTTAAATTACAGTGATCTCATTTTTTATGTAATGCCATACTCTATATAATATTGTATTGGTCAGGCTGCTTTCTGGTAAAGCAACATTCTTGCTGCTAATTTTTAAATCTTTATGCTGAAGATATCCAAATGTATGTTTTATAAACTCTAGATATGAGTTTATAAAACTGAGGGTATACCCATATGCTGAGGGTACTTTGAACAGCTGTTTCTGAAAATGTGTGACTATGTAGCAATTACAAGTTCAAGAAGAAAGTGATGGGGAGCATGAGCGTCTTAGCCATGATGGCACTGTTGAAAGAGTTAATGATGCAGAGGTACAGGATGCCCTTTCCAGATCAGGCAGGATGAGCAGTTGTGATGATCACAGTTTCTATGGACACACGGTACTTCAAAAAAAATTTTTTAACTTTGCATTGTTAAATAGAATTCAGCTTAAAATAAATTTTCCAAAGTTTAGGTTTCTAAATGTAAACTGTTTGACCAATAGCCTGGTTCCAAAATGAGAAAATTGCTTTAATTGCAGAATAAGCAAGGGTAAGAAGATTTGTCTGTTTATAGAATGGTAGAGAAGTTGTGATGATATCTACTATTACATATGTGAATTTAATTTTACTGATGGCTGACTTTATTAACTATTCTGGTTGTCCTAGCATTCTTATAATTGTTATTTTTATAGATATTTGTCCATGGAATGGATTCATGGTGCTTTTAGGCAGGTGATCTAGCCAAAAATGTTCAGAAGTGATTGTATCTGCCTGGATTTTCAACAGGTTTATGGGTTCACAAATCAGTGGTATGCATGTAAAGGGAAATGGTTTTCTTTTTTATCCTGATTTAATTCAGCTTTCCCAAGGTGATTTGGCTAATGATGATCTAATTCCAAGTAGGATGCTTGGTTCTAAGGCAGGCTGCTTTTCTCTTTAAACACCAACAGGAGGGAATGCCCTAAGGCAGAGAAAGACTGAAAGCATCATATATAAAGCTAAAAAAATCTAGGAGGAAACATTGGTTAAATGTTTCGGGTATTTTTGCTGATATATATATATATATTTTCAGTGATCTCAGGAAACAAAGTGCCTCCTTTTTCTCAAACGGAAGTCTGTTGATATAAAGTTTCCAGTTTGTAAAGCCCCACAGCCTGACTTGCTCTTGCTGTCTGGAACTGTTAGTCTGTGAGAACTCAGAATATGGTGAAAACTGTTGTATTATGAGATCTTATGCTTCCATCTGGTTTTTATGGGTTTTGTATTTCACTAGTTGAGAAGCATCATACCTTTCCAATTTCCTTGATTAGCTGCAGTTAGAAGGTTCTAAATGTGTAACTATTTGTAATCTTACATAATTGACTTCAGGCAAAATGTTTATTTTTAGTGTTTGAGTAACTGAGATCAAAATTATTCTTCCATTGTTAGCACTCATCCAGGTGCTTTCTTTCATTTAAAATAATGAAGTGGTTAAAAAAAAAAAAAAAACTTGCATGTGAATATGTACTGCATTTCTAATTTCCTGCTTTTAAACAAATGGGAATAACATTGAAATTTAAAGAATTTTAAATCTGTGTTCAAATTTTGTAGTTAAGATTTACCCAGGTAATTTTGAGTCTGTTCCTAAGCATAATCTAGAGATTAGAAAAAAAGCTGTATTTTTTTTTAATTTATAAGTAATGAAGAAAAACAGGAAATAGTAAACATAAGGGTAAATGAGAAAATAACAGTAGTGAAAGCATTTCAGACCCAAGTTTAATTATTTCAGTAGTAGAAATCTAATAAAAGGTGGTGTAAGATTTCCAAGTACCTTTTCAGAGCAAAGAGATACAATTTAAATTATCTGAATCTGCTTGGTATAAATTATTTCTGTGTATCAAAAGCTAGATCATTAAAATATTTTTTAATGCAAAGTGAGAAGATTGCTGAAGGGACAATAGAAAGCACAGTACTTAATGTTACTTGGTAAAATATATTATCATGGTTTAGTAGTATCATGTTCGAGGAGCAAAGGAAAAATAAAAGAAATTGCATTATCCTTAGAAAAACTGTGAAGTACCTACTCTGAGCAGTTAAACTCCTTTTTGAAAGGATGGCTGTGGATTAAGATACAATGTGTTGTAAGTGAAGTCTCTGTAATCTTGTCCTTAGTGCTCTGCATGAACAGCCTGAATTACAGTCAAGGGAATGAAGAAAAGTTAGCTATGCACAATGGGAATACAAATTGGTGCTGACAAGAGTAAAGCCAGATAAAAGTATAAACTTGTGATATTTTTAATTAGAATGCAAGAATTAATTTGCCAATATAGGGGCATATGAAATTTTGTTGTGAATGTTGTGCAGAAATAAAAGAACTACAAGAGGGTAGCATTTAGGAAAGCAGAGCAATGTTGTATCTGCTCTAAAAAATGAACCCCCTGTGTTTCCCTTTACCCTACTCTTTGTGAATATTATGTTTTGATAGAACTGATACATTAATAATGGATAAAGAAACAATAATAGTTGTCTGTTAAATAGAAGAGTGAAATTAACATCAGCCTTTTATTCTGGATGATCGGTTAAGACTAAGTAATTAAAATCATGTTAGAATAACTCATTCTATAATGAATTCTGTAACCATTAACAATAAGTTTTTTTGTGAAGTCATTCTTTTCTTGAGTGACATGTGGGAGACTGTTTAAATCCGCTTCTTTCTGCTTACAGATCCGTTCATTGCTATGCATGTTGTTTACCCCTGCAAAAAGTTCATATTTTTGTAAGTTCACAAATAATATTCCAACTCTCAGTTGGAAGACCTTGTAGTCTGGGGAATAAAAATTGAGGCTCCAGAATTACTTCTCCTGTAATCATTTAGTCATAATTCTGAACAAGTTATTAAAAAACAAAAACCCCAAATAAATGACTAACATGTACACCTCTCAATGTAATTAATTTACCTGCTATGAAGGAAAAATATATGAATCATATTTTCAAGACAAAAGGATTATTTACTGAAATAATTGATCACATTACTCTTCATCTAAAACATGTTTAATAAGCTTGAAATGCAACAGATTCTTACCATATGTTGTAGAGCACATGAAACAGTGCCAGAAGTTTTCTGAAGGCTGTGCTGAAGTATGGACTGGGCAGTAACTACCAGTATTGATGTAAATGCCTAAAACATCTTTATATACCTTTTCAGTAACATTAAAATCATTTTGATACTGAGGCGAAGAAAGAATCAAACTACAAGTGGTAGTGTTTCTCCATAAATTGGCAGATAGCTTTTAGTTTGCCATTAACAGTTATATGTATCCTTGAAAGCTACTTAAGATGTGAAGAAAAGTATTCAGGAAACCCTGTTTTCTGTTACTTTTTTACCAAAAGACCTTTGGCTTCTAGATTCTGATGTCTTCCTGTGAAATGAGTTACAGCTAATACACAGCTACCATGCTTACCTAAGATAATTGTTCCTGTCATGCTTGATACTTGCCTGTCAGATTCAAATGCAAGAAAACCTTAATGTAGATGATGTTGTTCACTTCAGACTAAGCTGAGCTGATTTACTGTAACTTGATATAGGCTAAAAGCATATACACAGACAGGTATCGTAGCTGAGGTGATGTGAAGTAGCTCACCCATGTTCCTGAAGCCCTTTTCAGTGCAGTAGGATCTGGGACTTCTGTAATTGCATGATCCACTGATCTTTGCATTTTTACGTAATTTCTTTGATGGCCAAACAAAAAGAAATAGTGAAGTACGTGTGTTGATGGGACTTTATATTTCTTATGGTAAACTTCTGAGTAATAGCTTCTGCACTCTAGTGGTCAAAAAGGTAATAAGAAACAGAACCAAGTAGAAAGCATCACTGACCCTTTCATTTTTGTAGAGTTGTACGTTTGGAGTAATTCATTAAGCTCTCATACATTTTCATAGGGAATAAATTCCTCCTTCTCAACCACTGTCTCTTATATATTTAACCACTTTCCAAAATACACCTCTATACTATGTGTGTTTTTCACAGTGCCATCAATCCTAAATCCTGACATTTTCTTGTACAGTGACAGTGTCACAAATATCTAGTAGGAGTTCTAATTCTCTCAGGTTAATACTACAAAACAAAGTCTGTAGTGCTTCTAGAAGTAACAGAAGCTGAAAATCTATTCTTCTCATTGTTTCAAATTATCCTTATTCCTTAAAAAAAAGGAAATGTTTATAACAAAGTTGAAACGTCTTTCTAGCCTTCATATGTTCTGTTGTCTTTTGAAACTTCAGATGCTCAGTTATTACATTTTCTAGGAACATAATGTTGCAGTGTTTCCCAGCTGATCTGTCAAAAAAAAACCCCCACCATGATTCAGATGTATGCATGTGTGGACATTGAAACTATGATTTATCAATGGACACCATTTTGCTTATCTAGTCTTGTCTTGAAACATATGTTAAGTCTAGTTGGTTTAATCTTGTGTTCCTGTTTCCCAACAGATTCAGTCAAAACATGAAAGGCAAAATGGTGATGAAGAACGTGAAAAAACCCTGAATTTGTGCTGATTTTTTTTTTCTGTGCTGAATTTCAGGTTAAGGCATGTTGTACTAGCCTTCCATCCCTTTTGACTGTTAGGGTAAGATCACAATTTTATGCTGTGATAAAGCCTTTTTAAAGGCAAATCTTTCAACATATTTGAGAAAGGGGAAGAGAACAAAATGGTACAAACTATTGTCAAAGTTGTAAATGGATCTACCTGCCAAAACAAATCTGATGACAAAATTGAAGCAGTCAAGAAGACAACACTGAAAACAAGAAACAGTGCAAAGCTGCCTCAGAAGTAGGTGGAGTTATTTTTAATTTTGGCTGGTAGGGTAGAAAGAGCCTTTGGTTTCTGATGTGATTGTTCTGAAAAGTTTCCGTTCAGTGGAAAACATTCCACTAAATTTCGTGCACATTAAATGGCTGCTTATAGAAAGTGGACAAAAGGATCATGTGCTTTTTTCTTTTCTGTTTGTGAATATTTTCAAGTTTTATGTTGGGATTTTTTATTATTATCTACTTAGGAGCGATTAAGTTCATAGTTTTGATTTCCACTCTCTTCCAGCAGACTAGTTTGTACAGATTTTGAATCTCTAAACAACTTTCTGTAGATACTATATGGGACTCAGAGTAATTTACCCTGCTACTCAGTCTTGACATAAGAATGCTCATGTGATTTACTGACCTTTATCTCACACCTCAGTACGGTACCCTTTTTTTGCCTTATCTTGCTTCATGTCTCTATGGGGTGTATATTTTTTGGCAAGGTGAAAAAGGTTCTATAGTGCTAAAATACATGTAGGTTGCAGTATGTGCTCTTTTTCCAATAATGCTTTGTATATATTTGTATTTTTACATGAAAAAAGGCGTATAGAGAAAGTATCTTTTATTTCTTGCATTAAACCATGGACAAAGAAAAAAAGTGGAAAAGAAACTGAGATATATCTAAGTATTATGTTCCTCTTTTCTCTTGTTGACTGAATTGGTATTTGCTTTGAGAGAAGATGTTTCCCTGCAGAGTCCAATGCCTTTCTCCAAGTTTGAATTGTTTGAGGAAAATGAGCGGGGTTTTTGCCTTTGCCTTGTTAAACAAACACATAGGTAATAAGTAAGTCAGTTAATCAATGTATGCTATGCTTTGTAAAGAGCCTTGAGATGATATTTTTAGGTGAATGAGGTGTTAAAACTTGCGTAATATCAGAGATAAAATTACTAAAAAAATATAAAATATTACTGTAGGTGAGGTTAAGTAGACTTAATTCATACATGGCAACCCCCAGAAGTGTTTCATATAGATCTTGGCTTTTGGAAGTATCCTTTTCAAAAACAGTGTTCACATACTTGAAATCTTTGTTCTTGAGTATTTAGAAGTGATACCATTTTTTAAGAATAAAATTCATAAGTTGCTTGTGTATAAAGGTCAATTAAAAAGATTAAATGGCAGTGTACTATGTGCATAGAATATATGAATTCTATGTTTTGAAACACAGAAGACTACATTTATTAATTAATTACCTGTTGACTTACAGGAACAATAGAATTACCATCAACTATGGGATTCAATGTAAATTCACGCATCATGTACGTACCACAGCATTACACTAAAGAGTTATTGCTTCTGTAGTTTTTAGCCTGCTCATTTGTTTGAATGATCTCTGGATGGTATATAAGCAATTTCTTCATCTCTCAATGCAGAAAGCAAGCACTAACAGTAACGCTTGTGTTATACTTGGGGATAAATTGAAAGAGTGGTGCCAGTAACAGCTACTTTCCAATCCATAGGCACTGCTTCAGGCCCTAAATATGACAATTTCTTTGTTCTAGATTGCATTTCTAGTGGGAAGAATACTCTAACTCTGCTACATAGTTTCCATTCTCTGAAGAATGTATGTTCTAGCTGTTTGTGTCTGAGAGTGGATGTGATTTATGCAACCAGCAGTTGGTTTCAGCTCCAGAGAACAACTCTTTTAGAGTAAGTCAGATTATTTACGTGTTGTTGTGGTAGCATTGCTTATATCTCTGCCTGGTGACTTCTACTTCAATTTATGTCACTGCAGAAAGCATCTGGTTGTTCTTTCAGTTCCCTGACAGTTCAGGTTTTTGTTTCACACTCTGCTCTCACTGTTTTCACATTTCTGCCTTCTTTGGCTGACTCTTGTTATAAATCAGTGTTTGGTCAATTTGTCTTCCATTCCATCTCAAGGCTCCCCTAGATGCATGTTGACAGTCTGAAACAGTTTCGTCATACTAACCAAAATGGTTACTGCTTGCAAGCAAAATGAATTAACTTCTTTCTCCTCAATATGAGAAAAGAATGAATGGAGAAATTAAGCCTAAACTGTATTCACCAGATAAATAGTCCAGAAATTTCTTGCTGTCTTTATAGTACTTTAGTACCACCCTGCACTGTGTAGAAGCTCAAGGTCCCTGGTAGTTCTCACAGTGGAAACTGTCACCACAATGATTCTGCCAAAAGAATGGTTGCTTTATATAAAAATTTTGTACAAGAAAACAAATTCAGCTCAGTACAGAAAAATGAATAAAATGCTGTTCAGAATGACCATTTCCTCGAGAATACCTAGATGTACAACTCTAATGCTACCTGTGAAGTTAATGACCTGGATGTAGCGCTGATTTTTAGTAAAGTGGTTTGTGGGTGATATTTTTCTTACTTCAAGGCATAAAGTTGCTGGAATGTGAGCCCTGCAACCTCTTATGAAATGAATGAAACAAGTCGATGAAATTTGCAAACAAGTGAATTTCCTGACTTGCCAAAATATGAGCTCTAAGAAAAGTATGCTTATTTACTGATAGGTAAAATAGATGCTTTCATCTGGAGTTTTGAGCCTCCTTTAGTCAGTACAGCTGTACAAATTCAGCAAGCTATTTTTAAGTCTGCATAGGAAAGAGATAGGAAGAATTCACCACAGTTTTGATAAAGTCAAATTAAAAATTCATGGGAGTAAAACACTGTTCTGCCTGATCCAGTAGGAGACAAGTTTGGGAAATAAAAAAGCATTAGTAGGTGCAGAAGCCTCTGGTGCACTATTTTCTTTCATTTTAAATGTAACTTGTCTATTTTGTGATGATTTTATCACTTGCCTCTTGAATACAGTAATTCTCAGAGGAATAATCTTACCTCCTACGCTGCTGATGTAGGAATGTGCTGTATTTGATGATCAACAATAGTATACTTCAGAAAAGGCTTTAAGCCAGTAGTGCTTGGAGAAAACGGATCTTGTAACAGTAGCAAATCAATACTTTCTTTTTATATTTGAGGAACATACATATTTGTGCTAAATAAATACAGTAATACCTAGCTTTCTTTAGTTTGCTTACCTGCATAACTTCCAGAGATCATATCTGTGTTTTTGTACTGGTCATTATTATTTAAAATGTCTAAACAGAATAGATAGCTACAATATTACAGGTTGCGGGGTTTTTTTAACATAAACTTTTACATCTTGGAAGTAGGCTTGGTCTGGAAAATAATACAGAACTAATGATAAACCTTTGATAAATTAGCTAATGCAGTCAGGATTAGCAAGAAAAGGTAAATCTCCCTTACAGCAAGAATTTAGCTATTTCAGTGGGATACTGCATAGATGATTACTTTAAGCAAGAAAAACAAAGCAGGAATGCTATGCAACTCTAATTTGCAGCATAGTAACTCAATTAAAATGAGGAAAAACTACAACAGTATGGAAATGAAATGGTGTGATGAACAAGTGCAAATTATATCTCCAGTTTCATGCATTTTAATAATTACAATTCCTTGACTAAGTCTGTATACTTACAGCAATGTGTCAGGTAATTTACAGGGGAGAGAGAGAGAGAGAAGGTCAAGTTCAGTAAAAGTCCAAGAGTGATCTCCTGTCAGTCCAACAACAATAAAATTCCCTAGAGATTTGGGGTCACTGAAACACCTACTAAAGTCTGTAATCGAGAGCTGCTCGTTAATGAGCAATATTTTGAGAACTAGGCACCTAGGTATGAGATATGCAACAAATACCCTGAACAGGGAGCTGGAGGGGCAGGGACGTGGCAAGGAAGGAGTGCTGAGCACAGCGGTTTGCAGACCACTTCCCAGATTGATTTTTAGGGCACCATGGGCTGCAGGGAGGAGAGGAGGCATTTTGGTTGTAAAACATAGTGGTCAAGGGTTTCTTACTCTTCTGTTTTCCATTCCCACCAGTGTCAACATTTTCACAAAGAAGTCCCAGAATCCAGGACTCTTATCTCCAGGTACTGTTTGTGCTGTCTAGGCAACAAGAGACTTTCAAGCTTAAAATAAAAAAACAACCAACAATAACCCCAAAAACCAGCAGTGGGGAGAAGGGATACATAGCTGCTTCCACTGCAAAATGGCGTGTGAGAAGGGGCTCTGTGTGTGTTTTATGATTGCAGATTTTTCAATTGCTTAAGTTCTAACTGTCTCACTTTAAATATTAATGATCTCCATGCAAATGCTTGATATGGCTCTGTAATTCCTAGGATGTAAATGGTAGCCTAAAGGAATAGATTTCATAAAGTACTGGGAAATCGCTCTGTGTTATGTTCAGACTACTATGTAATGGAAGCAGTACTTTAGAAATCATGTTCTTTTATCTCAAGAAGGAGAAGTGTTAGGAAATATTTATTGTCTAAAATATTTAATGCTTGAGAATTCCATATGTACTCTTCTGGATCTTGTAATAAATATTGTCTCTAATCTGCCATGGAAATGTTGCATTGTGAACTATAGTAAATGAAGAGTATTGTCTGAAATCTGTAAGTGGATTGGATTCAAAATGGTTAGATCCTGGCTTTGTCTGAAGTTGAGAAAAAGGAGGGCTTCTTA
The DNA here is from genome assembly GCF_011004875.1 of Balearica regulorum gibbericeps. Taxonomy (NCBI): domain Eukaryota; kingdom Metazoa; phylum Chordata; class Aves; order Gruiformes; family Gruidae; genus Balearica; species Balearica regulorum. Next base: position 8,700,634 of record NC_046196.1, on the reverse strand, counting down.
TTGAGATAGCTGTCTAACTGTATAGTCCTTTTGAGATAAGGCATCAAAAACTTTCTCCTAATCTTAGTTGAGCTTAATCAAACACCTCACTTATCAGACTTAGCTGCTCTCAGGTAAAAACCTCCTTATCTTGCATTCACAGGATTTTATAGAAAGTTAGTTAGCATCAAAAAGCACAAATTTTGAGTGTGACAAAGTCACCTCTACTCTGCAGAATATAAGCAATCACACTGTTCACATCCATGAAAAGTAGTTAAATTTGAAATCTTGAGAGGTTCCAGTCACTATTGGTAAAGTTTTCTATATTAATAATCATAATGGCTGTGAGTTTTGTTCTTTGGAGCTTAACATTAATGTTTCTGAACAGAATAGCACCATGTTACATGTGCATACCAAATCAAATTCTTCTTGCTTAGAAAAAAACCAAAACTCACCACATCTAAAGGACAGTGAAAAAGACATAAATTTACCTTGTTGAAGGATTTTCATAATAATTCAGCACACCAATGGGTGATACTAAAGGGCCTACATTGACAAGTCAAGCTATATATAGCAAGCCAACTGTTAATTTTGCTTGGTTTATGCATTTTATCTCTGAATTTTTACTTGGTATACGTGCCAGCCTATGAAACAGAGGAGGGCATGCTTTTGTATGATTCTGCTAATTTAGTTTAGAAAGGTGTTGGTTTTTTGAGAGTAAATACCCAGAGAAGATCCAGAGGAAGGATTTTGTTTGCTAAATGGTAAAAGAGATACAAGAGGACAGATGTAATCCAGAACGGGAATTGACTTGGCTCTGATGTAAAGTAATAAGGATGCTATGAAAGTCTAAGGAAAATGTTTTATTTCAAAAGATAAAAAGCATTATGAAGATTTCAAAGACCTAGAGTGCTACTGAACTCTATCTGGTGAAAGAGTGAAATATTAAGCATTTGAAATGTTTTGTTCATATGGGAATTCATTTGAAATTGTTGTTGATTTTATTATGCAGTTCATGTTAATGGATATTTGACTGTAAGGTTGATTATTAATGAAGGACAAATGAAATCTATGCTTAATGTTATGCCATCGCATATCACCTTGAAACTTTAATTGTAAAAATTCAGTAAGGCCAGACTTGATCAGTATTTCAACTGAAAGCCATGAGAAGCATGAAGTAGTGCTGGTAACAGGCCCCAGGACAGCTTAATGACAGTTCATGCTAGCTTTACAGAGAGAGGGACTGAACTGCTGCAGCCTTTCATGATCTTATGTTAAGATGGAAAAAATAACAAGATGGTTACATGGTGGTGAATAAAACCTGTGTAATACTTTCTGTAAGTAAGCAGTTTCTTGCAGTCTTACTGGATGAAATATTTTTTTAAACTACTTTGAATGTTAAATGCTTGTATTGTTTCATCCTATGACCTTCAAGAACAAATTTGCTTCAGAATTAAAGGCCCCCTTGTGAAATGTTTTGCAGTGGCACAGAAATATTCATTGGAGCAGGCCATGATTTTTTGTCACATGTAGATATTGAGGGTGGAGCTTGTGACACTTTACTTGCTTTTTCCAATAGAAAATATTGGTTTGTCAAAACTGAAGTCTTTCACTGAATACAAAATGTTAGCACTAGGATGGATTTTATTTTTTCAGAACTAAAGAGAAGAAGCCTTCTTTATTCCCTTTCCACAATCCCAAAACACAGACCTCAGGAGCGCTTGTCAGCAACCCAGCATTTGCTATTGCACCCTTGCTTTCACAAGTGTTCATGCAAAATGGGACCCCAGGGGACTCTAGAATGGGAGCCTGGGCATGTCTATGATTGCAAGTGATGCAGACTGATTGAAGCAGAGCTGTAGAACAAAGTAGTTGTTTTAGAGGACCTGTCATCCACTCTATGTGCTTTTCTGTTTTTTTTTCATTAGCTGTCGTCTGGGTCTAGGGAAATAAATACACACGTGCAGTTGGAATGCCACACTGTGGTTATTTGGAAGATAGATCATAAGGATGAAACTCATCTGTGGACCCCTAAAACCATAGTACAGAGCTTTGGTCCTTGTTAATATCTTACTCGGATAAGACACATTCACATAAACCTGATACCTATGAAGAGTATCAGCATGACTGTCTCCTCTGTTTTTCTTTTCTTTCATTGAATCCAGTACTTGTCTTTGGGAGATTTTCATGTTTTCATGATTTGCTCTGAAGATGAGTAGAGTAGAATATCATGAGAACCAACATAAATTCAGTAGTCTTCAGTTTGTTCTTGTTTTCAGTTTTTTCCAAAGCAAAATAAATTTCAATATTCAATTGTTTTAATCAGGCTTCAGATGTAACCTATATATTTAATATAATCTAATATTCATGAAACAATTCTTAAAGTTCAATGTTCAAAAAATGTATCTGCTGATCCTTAGGGGATTCCTGTAGAACTGTTCCTCTTCAGAAGTCCCTTTTGATCTCATCTGTCTCTCAACTCAATGTGCTTGTGAAATTAAAAACCTGCACATAATAACACATAAGCTGGGGCAGAAAGACAAACCACTGTTTTAAAGCTTTAAGTATCTGTGGCCCAAGCCAGAGAGTAGTGAGCCTGTGCCCGCTAAAGAGCGTGTGGTTTGTGGTCAATGCCAGTGCTGTCTCAAGGCAGTGCTTCAGCATGGGTATCACCCTGTCTGACACAGCTCCGTGCCCTGCTCAGCCCTCTTCTACCTTGGCATGGTGGGATCAGCCATGAGGACCATCACCTGTGTCACTTGAGTGCAGATGTCCTTTGATCCAGGGCTGTGTTATACAGAACATGTCTCTAACGTATGAGGACATTTTTTAGTACATGGCTAGTAGATGAGGAAGCTGATCACATCTCATCCAAAATAAAACAAAAGGACCACACTTCTGAAACATACTCTTTAGTGAGGGCACTGTAATTAGTTTTCTAACTTTTTTGATTCTGGGAGTAGTTCTCTTACATGTCCTAACTGCTGATTTATCTCATCGCCAAAAAAAAAGTAATGCTTAAACAATTATCAATCTGTTTAAACTTCTGTATCTCAAACCTGACTTTTTCAGCTGCAACTTGGAAGCAGTGGAAAGCAAGTGAAGATCATTACATCGTTACATTATTTAGTTCTGTCTTACAGGGCCTAGGGATGCTAATCACACAAATTTCAAATCTTTTGAATGCTGGCAATTTGCAGATGCCTAAAGGCATAGAGAATAAAAGAAACATAGGGTTATACAGTGGCTATACCAGAGCTAGAGAGTTAGGAGTTCCTATTCACTCCACTTTTAAACATTAGAAGAGATTCTTTAATGGTGTCAGGTCTCGGTATTTGTTGTAGTATTTTGTCTCAGTATTTTTTGGGAAAATTAAATACGATTTTTAATGAACAAATGAATATTCCTTTGACATGGGATTCTATTGGAACCTTTAGAATTGAGATATACAGCCCTAATACAGGTTAAGCAACTAGCACATAATTAACATTATAGAAGTCTTTCAAGTTATAATTATGGTTGAGTGTTTTAGACAGTGTTGTCTTTTTTCCATTTCTTGCTACTAGCAGCACATATGTGACTTGGCACTTTAACCGTAAGCATTGTTCACATTATATCACATTAATAAGGTCAGTGCACCTGAGGTAGAAGGAGCTATTGCACAGCTTTTCCCCCCCTCTCTGCTCCAGCATGTGTCATAACAAAGGCTCCACAGGTCATTGTGTTGGTATCTCTGGGCTTTCTTCTGCCAGATGGTTGGGTTGCAAGTGTGAGGTCTCAATCTCATTCCTTTTTTATTTTTTTTCTTCCTTTGGTATATCTTTAATTCTGAAGAGTTTGTTAAATCTGAGTGCAGCATGTATAATTTTCTCATTAAATCAATGGACGAGGTCATTATATGTTAAAAGGAGGAAATAACTAGTTCACACATGTTATCTTCACAAAAATATGAGCTGAGCAATTCTGTATTGACCTTTCAATATCATTCAAAATTAAATTCCATATGCACTCTGCTACTATATTCTGTTCTGATGTTATGATGTTAGAATGGCCTTTAGAAGAAAAATATAAACTGTAACTATTTCTTTGTAACTGCTCCATTGTATTTTTGTGTCACTTTTTTGTTTGTTTGCCTATGTTTAATGCACATACATTTTCACTGTATTGATAATGGGAACATCAGGTAGCTTCTAATTACAATAAAAACTGCTATGAACTTTACATGTACTACTGCCTCCAGAGATACAGACCTTGGTATGCTTAAGAGTAACAAGTGGAAGGACCTGCATCATTAAATACTGTAGAAAAGACATTAATATAGATTTGTAGTCATAAAATGAATTGGTCTGTCTCAGTGGCAGGAAGCGATTTCTTCAGGGTGTAATTCAGAACGCAAAAGAACATTGCTACAAAGGTGCTGTAAAGATACAGAATAGTAACAGATAAGCCCCTAGAGTACACATATTTACTAGAGGATATTAGAGTGACTTGAGAATGGAGAAATGGAGGAATAACACTCAGGGCTGCATTGTTCACATCTGTGAATATACTTAATTGTTTTCTTGCAATGCTTTAAATGTGCTTCATGACAAAGAGCAATCTATAGGATGCTTCCTTATTAGGGTTTCACCTGAAGCCTTAAGATGGAGGCATTTATCTTTGCTAGTAGCAATGTTCTGTATGAGCTAATACTTTATGAAAATGCATGGATACTAGGCAAAGGAAGCCAGATACTTTGAGGACAGGTTTGTCTTGCTCTGTTTTCAGAACCTAGCACAGCTGGCTTTTAATATTTACCGTGGTCTTGGAAAATAGCAGAGCATAGATAAGTATTTGGGGGATGGGGGCACAGGTGACTACTACTGAAAACTTTCTGTGCCTAAAAATGAACCATCGAAGCCAGAGAATGTGCCAAATGAAGGCATATTATTTTACTGGAGTCTCGGTTTTATCTTGACTGAGACCTGATCTGATGATGATGAAATTAGAACTGGATAAGAAGGTGTTTCCTATTAATGCAGATTGTCTTTGAAAGTTTGAAACAAAAGATTTGCAAAGGAGAAGAACAAAACTTTGCCAAGGTTGAGGACAAAATATTAAATAGCAATAGCAGGACACTCAGAAGCCAAGGGTGCTTCTGCTGAGATCTAGGAGTGCCATGTTCAGTTGGTTCTGCTCTCTACAAGATTAATGTCCTGACCTTCCTATTTTATTAGTCTAGGATATCTTTGTGTCTTTCTGGTTTTGACCAGAGACCTTTTCCAGTGTGTATTGCTGAAGTTGGTCTATTCTCAGCCTTTTGTCTATTGTGACTAAAAATAATTTAGTTGAGCTAGTCAAGAAATTGGCTGTTTCAAATATAGACAGGGTGACTTGCCAAACTAGAAAGAGCACAGTGGAATGGTTTCAGTTTGAAGTTGAGTTTTACTTTTAAGATAAGAAATTCCTGAACTGAGAAGGCAGATATAACTCCCACTTTTAAGAAAGGACACTAGGAAAGGTCAAAACAATTTAGAAGAGATTTGTCTCTTCAAATAAGGCAAGTAGTTATGTTGTTTTAAAAAAGGAAATGAAATCTTCATTGTGGAGGACTTATTCATGTAAAACAGATTAAAATATGCATTCATAATATGTAAATATAGAGTCAATTAACATGAATCGTTTTTACAGTATAAGTGATTGTAACCTGCCAGTGTCCTCTGGGACGACTTTGAAACTGAAATGCTTCTTCTCTATAGTCCCAGTTAACAAAAATCAATAAACAGTAAACATAGAGCGGTCTGTTGCCAAGTGAGCAATGTCTGAATAGGACAGTTTAATTTTGAGCAGATGAGCAGAATTCACCACAGATAGGCTCAGGAGTCCACAAAGCCCTGCACGCATTCCAGGACCAATTCCAGTAGGCAACAGAAAGAAGAAAATTCAGAAAGAGGATTGAAATATCTGTGTTTGGACTGAGTCCTGTCTGTTTTGCCTCTGATTTAGTCAGTTATACTCATATGATGTCAATACGAAAAGGGTAAAAAAAACAGAGGTATTTATTTCTACTTCCAGTTTGATCTTTTCTTTGATCTTTGAAAGGTTCTGTCAAAGCAGGACAGTTTGAATCTGTCAGGAGGCCTGTTGGTAGAGAAGGTCGTGGTGTGTCAATTTAGCAAAAGTGACATCTTTCCCCTGCAAGTGATTCTGCTAGGAGTCTGAGAAGGGGTAGGGAGGCAAGAGGCCAAATTCTTACTAGCTCTTACCATTGCCACAATTCTCTGTAAAACTGATGTTGTCAGGAATACTCAAGTCATAATAGAGAACATTATTTATACATAAAAATTATACAAGTGGATGTCTGACTTTTTTCCCCTTGAACAGTTGGAGTAATTACTCTAGTTGATAACTAAATTACACCATGTGACATAGTCATTTAAGTGCTCATGTTTTGCTCCCATTTAAGAATTTAGCCTTTTTGATGTCTCCTTATATGAAAAGCAAGGCATTTGACAATTTTTACATGAGGTCTGCTTATATACAATGTTCTGATCATACTCTGATTTTCATTTTGCATATGATCTTTGAAGTATTCATCACTGCATCTCTAATTGTGTTAATCCAAGTTGCAAATAGCTTGCATGTTTCTGGTGGTACAGAGGTTGGCTCAACTAAGTACAAAACTCTTAAAATTAAGTAGATTGCTGAGGGGTTTGTGCATTTGCTATGTTCAGCATTTGAAAGCAGTTTCTGCTGAAAGTCTGTCTACTTAAAATTCAAGCACTCTGCAACTAAGGAACTCCAAAAAGAGGTAATGAACCATAAATTATTGCCGTTAGATATTTAATACTCAATCAGTATGTGCTCTCTCATGCATATCCCACTGGCATTGCATTTATTCTGACAGTGTGGTACTGGTTCAATTACTTTGCTCATTTACAATAAAAGATTAATGAAAAGAGGTATATTTTAGTTCACAGAGATTAATTGCATCCCTTACTTTTCCTACTCTAGAAATATTCAACCCATAATCCTGATAGCTTTTTCGTCAACAAGTACATGGAAAATTAATAGACTTTCTTCTGCTGGAATCCTCAGTAGGCTTGCAGATACAAACATCCAGGGAAAAGCTGACTGAAAGTCGGCTTTCTGGTATGGAGGAATTAATTTACCTTCTCTCCCTTGCTCTTTCTCTTTCCTTCTCTCTTTAATCCATTCTGATGACACTTTGAATTAGCTGGAATAAAAACGCTTGTGCAGTAAGAGTTTGCAACCAGCACACTCTTTGTCTTATGTGGTCCAACTAATACATGTTGTGTATTTCCCTACTGAGTTGTGGCCAAAGGCAGCTAGTCATTGTGAGGGTGGATAGACATTTCAAGCACTTTATAGGGTGTTACCGCCTTATAAAATTTAACAGCCTTTATATTTGCAGAGTACTTGCAAAGGTTACTAATAAAACTTAGTTTTAATCTTGCTATGTATGTACTTGATACTTATTAAAAATTGCAAAGGTTCTCACATAGTTTAAGACTGAATCTCTCAGGCATTTTAGTTTGGAGTTTTTACTCCACTGTGTAAAGATGATGGGGAAAAAAATTAACAAAAACGGCATTCATATGTGCTATTGACATGTAGGGAGAGAAAATGTTCCACTTTATAGGAGTGCTATCTACGTTTACAAGAAAACAAATCTAAGAAAAAGGCAATGATTAAGATATCATGACAAAAGTCACCAGTGGCAGTGGTTTATAGAAAATACCAAATTGAGGCATACGTGCAAGCTGCAGAACCTTAAGGCAGCACTTCACTTTATAGCTGGACTTTGGCCTAGCCTTCAAAGCAGTAGCCAATTTCTGATCCTACTGAAATGCAAGTACAGCAGGGCAGATTTCAAAAGGGGTTGCTTAGAGTTCATGTAAGCATGCAGAAGTTCAGAACTTATCACAAATTTCTGGACCTGTTGAGCTTACAAAACCAGAAGGGAAATCTGAAGAAAATCTTTCTTGCAAGGTTTTGATAGTTCTGTTTCTGTTCACTACTGGAAGGTATTAGTGGAAAAAAGATACAACATTTCAATACTTTGGACCTTAAACATTTGGTTTGGGCATAAAAATAGATGTATGCTTTAGATATGTGTCTAGTACATGCACTTATTTTACCTAACTTGTTTGCCTCTCCACGGTCATGTAGTAAAAGCTTTTAGAACTAGCTTTGAAAATGCTTCCTGGATATCTTGCTCTAAATGTACTGTAAAATATGTAACAGCTAGCTTAAAGTCTATATCCAGCTCAACCTCAAAATGCAGGTTTATGTATTATGATCCTTTTTAATCTGTACTATTTTCCATCTTATTAAGGCTCATCATTAATTCAGGGTGAGCCTTGCTGACTTAGAGTAGAAAGCAAGCTGAACTGGTTTATGACTGGATAGTATGGGGCAGTTTAGACTAAGGTAAATCAAGAAGCATGACGTCAGGGAGTTGCAAGTCCTTCTGTGGTATTACATGGCCAGATTTGTCTCCTGAGGGCTGAACAAAAACACAGATAAAGTATTCAGACTTGGATTGTTGGTATCTTAATAAGGAGGACTTTATGGGCCTGTTTAATCCATCTGCAGCAGGGCCTGTGCCTTTTTCTTCGAGACTTTGTCTTGCTACCATTGGACAGTATAAGGGACTGTAAGCTTGAAAAAGAGGGCATAAAGCAAATACATATGTACCAGTTCTGAAGAACTGAGGTTAGACAATATTGCTTAATGCGCCATGCTCTGATTATAAAATGCTGCTGTTCATTTTCCTCACCTTACTGCTTACATGGGGATCTTTCTGGAAATTATTTTGTTGGGGAAAAAAGGATGTTCTTTGGCTGCTCTTCAGGATAAAGTGGGTTTAATTCTTTGCTCATTTTAATGAGAGCTGAATAGTTTGCTGGTAACTATGTCTGATTTAGAAAACTGCACCAAAACACTACTGCTGCATATAATTCTTTTCTGTGTGAAAATTGTATTTTAATTCTGAATAATTTAGCTTATTTCACTTCTGTCTATGCCTACCATTTCTTTGAATGCTGGATGATTCTATATTTAATTTCTGATCTTTCTACTAGCAGATTTTTTAATTTAATAATACAATAATATACTTTAGAGCTGCCTGTAATTACTTGGAAGATATGACTTCTTTTTGTGTAAGTTATATGTCTGTAATTAAAAGAAGATCTGGCATATATATCTCCAGTTAATAATACTCATGATAATAGAAAACTTGTGTAGATTTTAATAGGAAACAATTTTTTTTGCTTTTATGGAATCCTGTGTAAATTGACACAAAACTATTTCCCTTCTATTGCACGGTATATCTTAAGGAGAAAATTTGATTAAAAGACAGTTTTAAATTCTGCATAGTAGACCCTGATTTGAGCACTTTTGCAGAATGCCACATGGAGCTGTGCCCTGCCGTTGGATTTCTCTACAGAAACATGATGCAGCATCCTAAACCAGAAGCTGTGTTTTCACCCAAGTCAAAACTTGCAATGCTGAAGAATCACTTGTTGCTTATAGGCATAGAAGCTGCATAGGTAGGTCAAATTCTGACCTTAAACCTTTTGAGCAGAGGTGGAATTTTAGATGTTTGTTCTCAGTGTTTCACTCTCTACAGCCTTGAGAGATCAGCTGGTAGCCTGAGAATAAGGCCAAAGCAGGTGGGTTTAAATACCCCATGTTAGAGAATAGACCTGAGATAAGTATCTAGCTGCTGGGTCCAGTGTGAAAGCAGACGCTGCAAGAAGAAAAAGAGATTATGGTAGCTTCTTTTTTCTATGGCACTGCTCATCTTCTTGAAAAATGGTTTGGAAATATTTTTCTGCCTTTGAGCCTGTAGGACAGTCAGGAGAATATGTTGATGGAAGTCCTTTTTGCGGGCTTCTACAGTATCAACTGGTGATGAGATTACCTACACCAATATCTGTCAGTGAAACTACAGTTCATTCAGCTATTACTTCTCTTTCTGTACTTCTTTCAGAAAATGGCATGACTGCAGTGCTTACAGCACATATTAATCTTGAAGATAACTGTAACACTTGCACTTTTTGTTCTTCTGCTGAGTCTTCCGCAGACTGATTGCCCAGCTTGTTCTTAATATTCTACATGAATATTTGTAACTCTATACCTGTGTTTCATACCATGGAAGGACCTGGTCATCTGGAATTCAAAAATGTAATTACTCATCAAGCAGTGCTCTTGCAGAGACACCCCTTAAAATAAAGTACATCAGTAATGGTCTTGCATACTTGTACAGAATTCCATCTTGTTGCACCCTAAATTTTGAACAGATTCATTCAGTGTGGTATTAAAAGATGAGAGGAAAGGAAACTTGAGGGGGGAAAGGTGTATTTTAAAGGGATTTGGCATTTTAAAAAAAGAAATCTATTCTAAAACTATGTTCTTTCTTCATCTTCAGTCTTAACTAACTCAGTCTAAAATTTTGGACAATTTTCCACAGCACTCATTGAATAAATCAGAGTATCTGTTTCTTTAGCGTTTGATTTTTTTCTATTGCAGTCAAGGCAGGACTCCAACCAAGGGAGAAAAGAACATTGATCTCTTCCACTTGGTTGAATAAGATCTCTGGTGATGTTTGCTTCTAGAACTGAATCCAAAAGTTCAAGGAAATCAAAAGCCTTTCCCGTTTACTTCAGAAAGTTTAGAATATGGCTTATAGTGGATAATTATACATTTTTGTATATGTATATAAATAATAAAAACAGGAAAATGTCTGTATAGGATCAGCTTGTTTAAAAATTGGCTTATATGTATATTGATTCTTCAGCTCAGCAAACGCACAGACAAAAACAAGGCAAAGAGCCAAATGATGATGAATCTTGGGGGAAAAAAATAATCTAGCAGAACACTTTACATCAAGCAAGTAAAAAGTAATATGGAGTAAGAAATATGGCTTGATGTGTTGAATTCTTTCAATGATCTAGAATGCTGACTCAGATTGTACAGTCGTCTTAATTTTTTTTTGGGAGGGTGGAGGAGGAGGGCAATCACTCTACTAAAAAGTGATCAAATATTCAAAGTAATTCTGCTCATCCTTTAAGATGAGATAAAGAAGAGATAAATTTTAGTCATTTTACTTTAAGCTTCATTAAAACTTAGTGTTTTAAATAACCTTATTTATTAACATAATATTTTAAACCAACTTGATGAATGACTTTTTTAGGTCAGAAACTTAAAAGTAGAAAACCATCAGTGAATTAATAGCTGTAAGGGCATTTCTTTGTGTATTCTCAGAACTGTTGTCCTTTAACAATGTCTTTTTTCCCTGGAGCCAAATGGGGAAGGTAAGGAAGGAGGAGGTGCTTGAGTCAATCGGATCCTTGTTCTTTCATCCCTACCCTGATGCTGCTTAACTCTATTACAATAAAAGAACTATATAAGTTTATAGAACAGTGTATATGACGGAGGGAATTGGATCCTCAGGAAATTGTCTGCCTCTACATGCTGTGGCTCAAGAGGGAAGAGCAGTCACAGTTTGAGTTTTAAAGGTTAAAATTACTTGCACATTATAAATCGTATAGGGGCAGGGAAAAGGTTTAGAAGCTTAAAAGATGATGTAGGTGAAACTTTGGTATCTTGCTCCAAAATCATACTGTAGTGTTTCCATCATCACCCTCTCTATGGTTGAGATCCTGGAGTTCTCAAAATTGCTCTTAATTGGATTTTATCTATTTTTTTAATTTTTTACTATTGGATTTTATCCTCCAAAAGTAATTGTTAAGCATGGTAAAATTGATTGCTATTGGGAAAATTCATAGAAGCTTCATTAAATTGATTCTCTTTTGCACATTTGCAAACAGTATATCTGAATCTCCATATCTTCAGAGATTTTTCTTGTGTTCAATTTAATCTCTTTCAGAAGTAAAGATGGAGTTTCATTACCTGAATCTTCTGTATCAAAAAATGCTACTGGCAAAACTATATATACTGATATTGGAATATTCCTCTGTATTTTGTGCATTGTGTTTTAAGAGTAAAACTGTGGGAAAACATTGTTTTAAAAAGCTTACACAAAAAGAAACGAAACGACATAAAACCCTACAAACTTTTGGTGAACAATATTTGTATTGGTTGAGACAGAAGGTTGTATTACTAAAATAAATATCACCAAACAAGTTTTTATTGGTAACTACCTTTTTTTAAAGGTAATCCAGTGAGAAAGATGATTAGGGATCAGTAATCTTTGCCTTTTATCACAAATGATTTTGTATTTAAGTCTATTTGATTATGTTAGCAAAGCTAAACAGCTTTTATTAGCTGAACTTTCTGGAAAAAAAACAACCAACAATTGAAATCGTACTGTTGGGATAACTTGTTCTCTGTAGCAGCAATTCTAAAGAGCTGTCATTAACTAGGGAAAAAAAGTTAGTTAAGTACAGAAACAGCATTCTTAAAGAACTTAGAAACTCACCTGTTGCTGAAGAAGAGAGAGAGATAGGTGATTTCTTCTTTCATGATGAAAATAATGGGACAGTACACTTTAAGGGATAACAATATTGATGGTGATATATGGCTTTTGTAAGCAAAAAAGGATCAGAAGCCTTCAGAGTACTATTGAGACTCTAGTGTCTCCAAGATTTATGACTAATTTTATAAATAATAGGTATATATTTGCTAATTTTTTAAAACTTCTATTAGAAAAGTATTTGAGAAACAAGTTGAAAGAAAACACTGCACAAATGCTATGGGAACAGGATTTTAACCTTCCCACATAGTGTGAATCATACTAAGGAAATGCATCTGTTTTGGAGTCTTGAGTTCTTGTACTATGCAGCTGCTGCAATTATTTAGTATGCCATGCATCTACTTCAAAACCACAATAGTTTAGGTGTGGTATAAAAAGTAAAGTACTACATTAAAAATGGAAAAGGGGGTGCGACTGATCTGAGGTAAGAGTGGCAAGTCAAAATTAGTTGCAGTCATCTGATGTAGATAATTGCTTTCATGAGCCAGCTAGATTTAGAGTATTAACATTCTATATATTGTTTAAATCAAACACCCTCAAAGATGAAAAGAGACAAAATCCGGTAATAAGTAATGCAACTCTGTTGTTGACCTTTGAAACATAACTTGTCTGTTAAAGTTGTGATGGACAATACTTGGATCCTAAATATTAGACTTCAAAGTGAGAGGTAGGTGTGCATGAATGTATCTGTAGCTGGGAAGAAAAAGGAGATTGATCGTAGTCAGCTTCCACTGACAAAGTGTGGGATCGATCTGTCCCAAGTAGAGTAGAGAAGGTGAGGTGGTGATTTCAAGGTGTTGTGGCTTTACCCCAGCTGGCAGCTGAGCACCATGCAGCTGCTCGCTCACTGCCCCCCATCGGGATGGGGGAGAGAATTGGAAAAGTTAGTGAGAAAACTTGTGGGTTGAGATAAAGACAGTTTAATAGGTAAAGCAAAAGCCGCGCGCACAAGCAAAGCAAGGAATTCATTCACCGCTTCCCATGGGCAGGCAGGTGTTCAGCCATCTCCAGGAAAGCAGGGCTCTGTCAGGTGTAACAGTTACTTAGGAAGACAAATGCCATCGCTCCGAACGCTGCCACCCCACCCCCCCTCTTCCCCCAAGCTCCTCATAAACTGAGCATGACATCATATGGTATGGAATACCCCTTTGGTCAGTTTGGGTCACCTGTCCTGTCTGTGTCTCCTCCCAACTTCTTGTGCACCCCCAGCCATCCCACTGGCAGGGCAGCATGAGAAGCAGAAAAGGCCTTGGCCCCGTGTAAACACTGCTCAACAATAGGTCCATAGAACAAAAAACATCTCTCTATTATCAATGCTGTTTCCAGCACAAATCCAAAACATATTCCCATACTAGCTACCATGAAGAAAATTAACCCTCTCAGCTGAAACCAGGACACAAGGATAAGTAGGCATCCTCACTCTATGGAGAGGGTTATATCAATTTGTTCCTAACAGGAGCAGGAAACAGCAAAATACATTAAGACCCTAAAAAGCAGCTACTTGTAGCATTCTTTACCTTGCTATTGTTCTTAAGTTATGCCATGTCTGAGAGTCCAAACACTCAGGCTCAAACGCTTGTTTGGGAGCATTTTTCTCATGAATGTAACTATTGATGTGATCAGTAATTCAGCTGGAGTCAATAGTTTATTGTTGGAATAAAGAAAAAGAAAAAGCGGTTGGGGGGGAAACCCTTTTATAAAAGTGTCTTATGTGTATCCCCTTGTAGTTAAGGACAGTGTTGCTGCTACAAAGCTGACTTGAATAGAACTTAGTTTGAAAGAAGTAAAGACTAAATAGAACAGTTAACTGTAAATCCATAGGTCCTGTGGAATTTGTTAAAGTATTGTTATAACTGGTTCTGGTGGGTGAACAGGACAACAAAGCAAAAGTCTTGAGGCTTCTTTTTCCATTCGATCTTTGTCAGAACATTATTTAATTTAATATCATGCTTTTAAATAGACATCAGGTCTTTGCACTTACTGCACAGGAGTTCTACCAAGTTAGTCTTTCTCCCAAGTGACTATCTTGTTGATCTTGTCATCACCTAGGTGTGGAAGAGAAGGCTTTAGAAGGCTTCCAATTTCTTCCTCCAAAGGAGTTCTGCACCATACTTTGTATTCCTTGAGATGCCTCTTACGGGGGAAAAAAAATAAAAAAAATTGCTGAAGTAAAATCCACATTCATTTGCTTTTGACTTTGAGGAGGAGTTAACTGTCAATGATTCAAGAAAATGGTCCTACTTTGAAGGATGAGAATAAAAGCACCTAGCATGTGTAGTGGTTTCCTTTTTAAAAAAAAAAAGGCTGGGGGGGTGACGGATGGAACAGAGGGGGAGTAAAAAGAGAGTCTTGACAGGGAGAGTTGAGCCATTGTTGTAGAATGGGTGATGTGCTTCTGACAAAAGGCATCAATAGGGCATAGCTGTCAGATCCAGACCTGGAGAGAAGCAAAAAATTATGTGAAAGCTAATGACATTATTGACAAACTTATCAAGTGTATTTCGGAATAAGACTCGGTGGGAATACAACTGAAATGACCAGTTGGTGCATCTGTAATCCCTGAACCTGTTGGTTTTCTCCTCTTCCAAACTCTCTAGTCATTTGTCTTTGCTGAATTGTTTTTCTTGGCAATCTCTATCTCACTATAGGGTTCTCTATTCAAAGCAGAAAATGAAGGAGTAGAAAAAGGAAACTGAACCATTTTACAAGAAACTTACTGCGGATAGCAATTTAAGAGACTTATTATCCCAGCATGAGGAAAATACAGTAGAATCCTAAGAAAGCCAACACAATACAAATGCAATGAATATACTCAGTGATTGAATAGACAATATCATAATTTTTCAGTTCAGGTTAATAAAGATCCTAATTCATTTTGCTGTAATAGAATGTGTTAAGTAAATATTAAGTGCTAATTAGTATCCTGCTATTGAAAAAGCAGGAAATATAGTACATGAGACTAGTTCAAAGTGGTAGAAATTCTGAAGTTACTGGGTAATTGGGAATGGTATAACTAAGGTATAGGCAGAAGTCTCAGTAGCAAAAAGGTTAAAAATGATTGTAAGAATTTTCCAAGCAAGTCTAGTCACAAAAAGAAAATGTATACAGTGCTGAGTTTGTGGAGAGGGGCAGTTTTAAGTTTTCAATTTCTTTTTTTTCTAAGACTGGAGCAAACAAACTAGAAAGGCAGCTTTCAGCATTGTCAGTGCTATTAGCATTGTTTTCTTGACTGCAGCAGTTCTAATGTATGCTGTTTCCTGATGGATTCCTCCCTGTATCCCCACTAAACACTTTTTTGAAATGCAAAGACACTCTTGTAAATGGACTCAACAGAGCTGGTCAAAACCACTAAAAAGACAGCTATTTTGTTGAACATATTCTGACTGCCTATAAAAATCAATAACACTTCAGACACTGCATTTAGATATATGCTGTTCTCTGTGGTATATCTCAGCTTTTGACTCAAAAGGAGTATTTGTGCTGTAGAGGTGCAAGTCATGCAGTAAACTCTTGTGTCCTGAAATGGATTGTATTTGTCAACACGCTTTGACAGCCTAACCCTTGCACTGTCCATCATTGCAGGAACAGTAATTTTAATTTAGAAAGGTAAAGTGATAAGTAGTGCATGATTTATTCTTAAAACACACATTTCAAATTAGTATCCATGTTACAGCAATTATGACCTGATATGGAAAATGCCATTTGCTTGACCAGTAGCACAGACACCAGAATGCTTTTTCGGCTGAATAAACAGATTTAAACTTCATCTGCTGACTCATGGTGACTTAACAGAGCAAGTAATAAAAATATTCCTTGCTGTTCAAAAGATATCTGCCACATACAAACTGCGTAACAAGTGTTCAAATTAATTCAGCCTGGTAAGAGATACCTTCTTAATGAAAATATAAAGGGAAGACACCTGGGAACTGTGCAACACCCACATGATGTGGAAGCCATCATAGATGATCTTTCCAGCAGGTCAAGGATCACTCTAGTTTGGGTGCTCTTTTGTGTAATTCAGTGCAGTATATCTAGTGCAAGTGTAGTGGTGAGTCTGTTAGTAAAGGGGAAATACTAACAAAGTAGTCTCTCACTTTTTCCAGTATGGGCAGAATCCAGGTGCTCATAACAGATTCACTAGCACCAGACCAAATAGGATAAATGTGCAGTATGTGGCATGGTGTGTTGAATATTACTGCAGTAATAAAATATAAAATAGTTCCCACAAATAGCTTGTGCTGGTTTTGAAAGTTACATGCAAAGGATATTGTTTCTTGTATCAGTGTGGAATTACAGCAGTTATTTGCAACAGGCTGTATATCACTTGACACATTAATACTTGTAATACCAGGCCACTGTTCCCTGGAGGGAGAGGAGAAAACCAACATATGAGTAGGACATGGTGGAACTTAGGTAGAGTAGAGCTTATAAAATTCAGGGCTGGAGAAGAAAATTCTTGGGCTCTTGCTCTCACCAGCAGCATTTGCTTGATAGGAGATACTTAATTGTTTTGCTGTTTTCCCTCACTTCACCCTGACTCAGCCTTGGCACCAGGTGTCTTCTGTGCAACTTTGATGTCTTTGCCTACTTTTAAATTTACCTTCTTGCCTTGGAGGTCTCTAGTCAGCAAAAAAAAAATATCTTCATCTCTAGGTTCCACAGGTCTTCTACCACAACTACACATGCATGTGATTTACTACTCTAAACCCTTTCTTGTTGCTTATCCTGACTAATAGCACAAAAACATGGGCATTTACTGCTTCCTGAGGTGTACCACCTACAAATCTAATGTCAGGCTTCTGGTGAACAATGGGCATAAAACCTGCTACTGTTCATTCAAGGATTTCACCATAGTGCTTTAAAGGCTGTATCCACATAACTGTTTTCTTAAACTTTTGACTGACCTTTTTCAGTCTGTGAATTGTTTGGAGAGTATAGAATAGATATGTTAGTGACACAGAAAGCAAACTGTAGAAATGTAGTCTGATGTCACATATTAATGCACTGAATAATTTAAAACTGACAAGGTAGATAAAAAGTGTATGCTCTTATTCAGTTCAATATAAAAAAAGGATAGATGAGCTTAATCCTTTCTCTGTCTAGATGAAAAATGTGTTCTTATAATTAGTTATGTTAACTACTTGCCAGAGTTACTTTGTACGGTTCAAAGACCTTGTAAACCTTTACTGAACTGAGCTATTGAAATACACTTTGAGGCAGACTTCCTGTAATGGATTTGTATTTGTGTCGCCAATGCATTCAGGAAAAGTTTGAGTCCTTCTGCGCTTCTTTACCCATTCATTAAAATGATGTCCGTAGGAAGTGTTTTCCAGTGCTAATACTGTATATTATGTGAATATATTTTTATAAACTTATTAAAATGATTTTTATGTGACTATTACTTTCTTTGGATGAGATTTAGTCTTGAGAACAGAGCCGAGAAAAATAAACTTCTTATTACAGTGTACCAGACTTGGTTCTTTGCCTTATAATACAGTATGTGTTAAGCAAATGAGGAAAACTTGTACCAAATCAGGTGTTTCAGCATGTGAGGTTCTATGTGACACAAATGTTAGAAAACTCACTCTTGTTGCTGTACTGTTGCAAAATTAAGCATCTAATTTTCATTGAGTTTCCATGTAATGATGACTGCAACAGTAATTTACTAACTTTAATTAAAAATACTTTCCTGCTAATCTTTGGACATTATCCCTGTAATTATAAAAGGTGTCTGTTATATTAATAGCCTCAGAGACTGCCTTATTTGCTTTAAAATGTAGGTGCATGTACAATTAAACTTTTGCCATGTTTCACTGTGTTCTGGGTAGGATCGGTGACCATTATGCATTACAAGGCTTACAGAGCTGTGATAATGAACCAAATTTGTGCTGAAAATCTGTACTTCAAGGGAGTATTAAAGCTCATTAATTTCATTAGCTGAATGTATCTTTTTCAACATAATTTTAAAGAAATCTTGCAACACTATGTAAGAGTACTATGGCACTGCAGAATGGACCAATTTGTTTAGTAAGTGTGACTTCATCGCAAAAACATTTTCACATGATTAATAGTATACTAAGACAGGATTTTCTTTCAAAGTTTAGCATTTTCTTTTGCATATTTCTTAACGTCATTCAGCAGTGACACATTATATTCCACATCATTAGGAACTAGTAGAGTCTCAAGAGATGACGTTGCTTGGTACAGATCCAGTGAAGCTAGGAGTTATGCAGAACAGCCTCAAGGCATATGCAAAGTAAGTTGTAATCTAGGATGGGAGGACAAATCAATTTGATGTCTGAGAAGGCTGGAGTTGACTGCTCCCAGGTCAGCTCTTTTCCTACTCTTGCAATTCCTTCAAGCTTCAGCTGTTGCCTTTATCAGTTATGAATTGGAAAAATCCAGTCTTTTGGGACTGCTACTCTGGTTGTACATCTTCCTTCTGAGCAATTTTCTTTCCTGAAGTAAGAGAAGGCTATAGGTCTTTACTTATCTTTTTTTTTTAGTAGCTAGGAAGGATAAACAGTGTGAAGGAGAAAAAAAAAAAACCAGCTTTTTTTTCCTGTGGAGGGAGTTGAGGGCTGGTGGAAGTTTGACGATGCACAGTTGTAGGACAGAAGGCATATTGAAGGGATCAGAGAGAGGGGATCGGAGAGGGGAATTACAGGGGTGAAGTTGAGTGAGTATGGATGGCCTTGAGATTTCTCTGTCTCAGTTTTGTGTGAGGTGGTACACAGAGGACCCAGAGTTCTTGGAGGCAGAAGGATCCTTCCTTCCATCTGTTTTGGGTGGGCAGAGAACATGTCATTTGCTCATGTTTGGGTCAGCTTTAAATACCTTCCTGATCATTGTTTTGGGAGACATTCTACTAGGCATTCAAACAGAAGACAAACTTCCTTTCTTTTAATAGACTGATTTCCATACTGTTATTCTATGTGGTTGGCTCTGTCCAACTAACAGATTGTAATATATCAGAGTTATGGTAGTTGACACCTCTTAAAGGTTGTCTCCGTATTTAAGTGGCTGTCTGTTAGGCTTTAGTTATCTTTCAAGTGTTTCATGACAACAATTAAAGGTAGCTCTCCAAAAGATGAGGTTGTGGTATCTCCTCTGAAAGGAGTAGCAGCCCATGTTTCAGACCTGTACTATGTATGCTCCAACACTTGCTTCAGCATCCTATTGAAAATGGTATTATTGTCAAGAAGCTGGTAAAGGATATCAGGATTTAACCTGAGTCAGTCTCCTAGAGATAACAGCCTTAGCCAGTTAAGAATTTCTATTACTTTGCCATTATTCCAATAAATAATTGGTTTTTTTGCTAAAATAACATGCTATTGATAATATTAAGTTCTGTTATTAAGGACTGAAAGTGGTCAAATATCCCTTCTTTGACAATGTACTACTACATAAATATTTTTCCCTAATTTTTTTCTGTTCTTTAATGCAAGTGAGATTTGTTGTGTGCCCTAAATTATAAAGACTCTCCATAACCCAGCTATGTAGCTAAAGTACTTGTTAGAAATTGCTGTCTTCGTATCTTCCATATCTTAATTGCTTTTTATCTACTTTTAGCTAAAAACAAAGAAACCCCACCTGCTAAAGTCACAGCAGATTAGTCTGAAAGCAATGCATCTATAATGATAGCATAGTCCAAAGAATCAGTGCTTTGCTGTTAGTTGAAGAACTCTATTGTATCAACTCAATCAGTTACTAAAAATGTACACTGTACAAATAAACATAACTCTCTACTTTTAGAGAAGTCCCATATTTGTTTCTGTATTTATGTAAGTTAAATAGATTTGATCATTATAATCATAATTCATTATAACATTGGTTTAGCTAAGATTAATACTAAGCGTCATTCCATAGCTCTTGTTCATCTGGAGGGAGAACCTCCTTTACAGTCTGAATGATGGGTTGATTTCTAAGTGATCATTCTCCCTGCTAGGTCTGCTGTTTGGTACTGTGTGTTTCCAGAGGTGTCCCTCTCCTTTTTGCATAGTCATTAGTCTTTCCTAATAGGCAGAAGAGATGATAAAGAATTCAGGGGAGCTGGATGTTGCAGCTGTTTCTAAAGCAGGATAACAGTTTGGTTTGCAATTAAGAAAAATAAGTTTAAAGCATGATTTCAAACTTCAGCAAAAAGAACTTTCCTTTCAAATAATGACAATACATTTTCTCATATAAAAATGTAAAACTTATTTCTTCTGTCCCAAGAGAACAACTGAAAAAGTTAAGATAGTGAAAATGCAGCATATATTTTCCTTAGTGTTGATTGTTCCCAAGCTCTCTGCGTTTGTTCTACATGTAGCACAACATCAGTAACAGAAAGGGCAGAGATCTTGACACATATGTAAGAAGCAGCCAAAATTGTGATCAGGGAGGAAAGACTTCATACAAAGCTAGAATGAAAACTGCTGGTGTTTATTCAGAAGACTATTCTGAAATTTTATTTCCTTTACTAATTGCTATCATGTGACATGAAGTGCTTTGTCTAAGTCTTGTTTCCTGGATGAGAAGTGCATTTCAATACCTCTTATTGAAGTGAATTGTTTACCAATTTTTGTTGGACTGTTTTTTTATGGCTGGTGTCCTGTGTCGTCTTCCCCCCCCCCCCCCCAAAAAAAAAAGAAAAAAAAAAAGCTATAGCTGGCTGATTTGTCTGCTCTAAGTCAAAATGTAGCATCTTCCCTGATTTACACAACCAAGAGAAATCCTCAACCAGAAAGCAATTGTTGTTAATTAGTATCACAGTGTCTTAAAGAAGAGTTGTTGAGTCTTTTAATTTTGCAAAGTTGATTTTATTTTAATGTCCCTGCAGACTGCTTTCTTCATGAAGTTTAGTAATGTTAATGATAATAAAGTCATTTGCAATTACTGTGATACAACTTTGATTAAGACAAGCTACAAGGAGAATTGAGCTAGGAACTAGTGATCCTCTCCTTTATTTAGTAGTTTCTTTTATTAATGTAATTTAGTTGAAGGGTATCTATGAGATGTCTTGGAGTAGTAAGTTCAGATGTTTGCCTAAAACTAAATCAATCTCCTGAATTTTCTGACGCAGACAATATTTCAGTGTGGTGAAATTGTGGGCTGGGTTTTCCATTTCAGTCAACTTGATTTGACCTCACTGGTGTTGGAAAAATTTATTAGTTATGCTGCTTTCAAAGTGACTTTCAGGTCCTGTTATTTTCCAAGGAAATACTCATCAAAGTCCTGATCTCTTTTGAATAGGAACCCAATTGGCAGAAGCGAGATCATGTACCACCTACTCCCTCATTGTTTTTTAACTTTGTTTTTGCAAGACTGTAATACTACTTCCCTTAAAATGTTTCCAGTTCCAGAATTTTTGTTATGAATAGACTATGCTTTGAGGAAAAAAGGTGGAACTACAAGGCAGCATACAGGATAATTTTTTAATGTGTGAACCTTTTTCTAGCTGCAAAATGAAAAGACAGGTTTTCAGAACACTGTAGACATTTGTGGAAGTAACGTTGCCTATACTTACTGTGATAGGAGACCAAATAGAAGCCAAAGAAAGAAAATAGAGGTTTTGACAATCTTCATGCAAGGTGTTGCTCACATCCCTACCCATGATTATACCGTTTCTCCTACAATGCTGATACTAAAATTGTAGTTGCATGGTATCTTGCTAACTTGCTAATTGCTTTATCTCTAATGGAGTGTTACTTATTAGGTCCTTCTCTTGATCTTTTCTATACTATCTATTTAAACAATATCAAATGCAATTATTTTCAAGACTGGAGTAGAAGTGGACAGGATGATTCTACTAATGCTGAGCTATTACACACTACTTCCAGTTTGAGACATGTATGATTATTAAATAACATGTATTATATAGTAAGAATAACTTATAATTGGTTTCTGAATGTCTCGCTTTCTTGGCCAGGAAGTCCAACTTGCTGATATAGCATCATGAGGCGAGGCTACGTTTTTTTTAAACTATGTTCTAACCTGAGATAACAAAATAAGCAGTGGTATTTGTATGAAAAGTGAAAGGGTTTGTGCCATTTTAAGCAATATCAAGTTTTTGGCCCTTTCTGATATATGAGACTGTTCTGTGATAGTCATCTTTTAGTATTTCCGGAGGTATTGGCTTTATAAATATCAGTCATGTAATAAAAATTATTATATCAACTTAGCTCAAGTGTCATTATTTACTTCAAAATAGGTAAGGGGCAATTTTCCTTTTATGAGCCAAGTTAAGCCATGAAGGAGTGCAACAGCATGGTGCCAGCTTTGGCTCTGCTCTATGCTTCTTATTGCTGACAGAGCAGCTGACCTTCCTGAGCTAGGGAGGAGCAGGTGGAGAAGCCTCCAAAGACAGGCAGCAATGTACCAAAGGAAAGATCAATGACTATCATTCACTGAGCTCTTCCAGGATAGAATGGTTATACTTGCATATATAAGGACTTGGGAAGCGTTAAGTACTTCGTAGTTCAACAGTAACTCAATTTTAGAAATACTTATTTAAAATAGTAATACCAGCCACTCAGAGGCAGTGTTATAGTCATCCTTCTCTTCACTTGCAATCTGAGAAGTCAAATAAAATAAAAGGACTGTTTTTCAAGGACATTATTAAATATAATGTAATTTAATGTTCTCTGTTAAATGTCGTTAGATGTCAAGGCAGCTTATATTGATGATAATTTAGTTAATTAACAAGACTTTCACTCTGTAGTAGTTTGACACCCAAGCAGTAAACATTGTGATTTGAAACTTCTCTTAAGGTTCTACAGAGTGGCTTCTTCAAAAGTAATAAATATAAAGAAAAGCAAAAAGGTGAATCAAGGCTAATCCTCAGAGTAATATTAAGTTTCTATTAAATAGCTTGTATGACCTTTGCACACTGGGCCATTGATCCTGTCACCGGACGGATACATAAGGCCCAGATGCTGGACACCATGCTCCTGTTATCACATTTGAATACGTGTGAATTTGGTGCAATCTGTACTGGAGCAAGGAGTTCATAATAAGACCTGTTCAGAATACTTCTGTGGCAACATCGTATTATGTTTTTCCTTTGAATTAGCTAGCTGATCTGATCACTTTTTTCTTCCAAAGGTCCAGCAAAGCATCTAAAATAATTTGCACTCAACTATTGAGTTGTATAAATATTTGATGACATTAAGTCCTGTGGGCACTGCAATAATTACACAAATTGTAATGCTAATCCTTGGTATCAATAATGCCTTTGGAGAAAACAGCATTATATACTTCACTCCTAGAGAATAATAACAATATTAACGCAGCACTGACGCTTGGCAGAACTGCTTCCCCAGTCTATGTTCACTTGGCAATTGGAATTGCAAAGAAGCATAGAAAGCACACATTTCTGGCTGCAGTTCTGCTTCCAGAGTGGCAGAAAGAATTTGGCATTTAATGATATGCAAAGTGTTGTTCCTGTTTGATTGTAGTATACTATACATGCCTTGGAGCATGACTTAAAGTAATTTAACAACTGGCATAACAGGCATTTGGGAAGAAACTAATTTCATACGAAGGCAGATCACAGACACTAGGCTTGTTCATAAAAATGTTACCTTGTCATGCTATATGAAGTTGGATATCAAGCTAGCAAGATGATGTGGGGGGCAACATCACTCAGTTTAGACTGGATGAGATCCACTTGACAAAATAGCATAATTAGTGAAATGTAAACATTGTAGCTAACCTGCTGTACAGACCGATATCAAAGAGCAAATTATTTTATTTCTTAAAAATTTCTCTGAGTATCAGTTTGGACTCTTGCATACTGGTTCTGTATTACTCCATGGCTACCCATCACTGCCTGCTTCCTCTATTTTATTAACTTGGAGAAGGAAACAAATCAGTTGGAATGAAAAGTGATTTTGGTTTTGGAGTCCACTTGCTTCTCAGCTATTTTGCTGGTAGACTTGTCAAATTGAATAATTGTCAATAACTGTTGTCAATATGTACTGGAAACATAGCTGAAGCTGCTAGTGTGTTCAAGTAGCTCACAGTGAATTTGCAGAGACAGGAGGGGGGGAAAAACGTAGTAGCAGCCTCTATTAGTATGTCTCAATTTATGTCGTTCCCCATGCCAGAGCGGGATCTGGAGCGCTAAAGGCTTACAACTCAGCTTCTATCTCTTTGCACCTGAATGCAAGATGAAGGCTAGAGGAGAGCTGGTTTTCAAAACTGTCAGATTTTTTCCTTTCCAGTCTTCCTCAAACTAGTCTGACTTATTTTTGTGCCAGTAAAAGAATGAGGAGAAAATTGGAAGTGGTATGGTATATCGTCAGAGAGCTTGGATAGAGGTCACTGGGTTGAGAGTCTTAAAGTGCTGTCCTTGATGTTGTCATCAGTGTGGTTAAGGGATTCTGTATTTAGGTGATCACCGAACTGAATAAAATCTGTGGTTGTTTTTGATACCCTCAGCGCTAATTAAGGGAGAACCCCAAATTTCTCTTAGCATATGTAAATCCCAGTTCTTAATCTTTCATATTCAACAAGATTGTTGTAAGAGCTTTGAGACTTTTGACATAACTGAGGTTGAAATTATTTTTAAAATAGAAATTATTTGCACTTTCTTAGCAGCTTTCATCCAAGAAATTAAAGTGCTTTACCAACCATAATGAAGTAAGCAACATAACATAGCTGGAAGTAAGAAAGGGATATAACTAATTCCCTTCTTGCTGTGAGAAAAATGACGTAGCAAAAAGTGCAAAGTCAAACCTTCTGAGGAAAGGCAAACCAATTTTTTCCCCACTATGTATATTTTCAATTCTTTTTCTGTATTCATGTATCTTATCATGTAGCTCTAAATGATTATATAATCACTTTCTGTGAGATGCCTATGTATCCTCACTGAATTCATAGGATAACTATATAAAATAGTGTAGAACTGATTTGGAAAAATCAGTATGACCCAGCCTTCAATCAATGGACTTTACAGTTCCTTGATATGTTATATGCTTAAACATGAGCGATACAGTACAAATGTTGTATAATGACTTCTGTATGTAGAGATAATTTCTCTTGCACAGGAAAGAACTTATCAAGTGTCAATTCAATATTTCCTTTAAACTGAATCTTAGGATGTTACATCCCAATTCTGTGTCACATAATGGCTACTGTTCATCTCTCACTACAGTGATTTTAGGTTAGGATGTTTTGCTTTAAAAAAAAAAAAAAAAAAGAAACAAAAAACCCCACCAAAAAAAAACAACAAACCCACCACCAAACCATAAATACTTTTTATAGCAGTAAAAAATGGACAATTAAGACAGTGATACCTTCTCACCATTTCTGTGTTACTTTGTGGACTCTAATGTGTCTGACAATGCAATCTGACAAATGCAGTAGACGAGTGTTCTATCCTATTCTGAATTTTGTTACAGTTGCCATTTTTGGTGAATATTAATTAAGTTCTATGTGACACCTCTCCTGAAACATTAGAATTCAATGGTATAATGAAATTCATAGTCGAACATGCCAATGCTCATTTGAGACCTGTTTATCATATTCCCTTCAGTTAAATAAAAAAGATAATTTAGGAAATGTTTTAGGTGAAATTATAGATTAGTGTTCTACTTATTCATGCTTAAAATTGAGTTCTATTTCAGCTGTGGTGGCCAATAAGTCTGATATTTTAGGGTCTTTTTTCCACGTTAGTTCTTAAGGTTCATTGTGTATCAGTAAGTGATCCTTTTTCTGCATTTTAGCAACAAATCTCTGATCAAAGGAATATAAAAACCTAAACATCAAAGGTGCTTCTTAAGGGTTTACAAATCTGTTTTCTTCTGTATCACAGAATACGGATGCTAGTTTTGAGGATACTGCATTTTTATCTCGGGGTGGGGGGGAAGTCTTCAGTCACTAAAACAATATCAAATCTACTGGTAATTTTCATCCTTATATAATATATTAGTTTTTCCATTTCTTCCACAGAGCCATCTGGACGATAGGCTGCAATAAAGAGTGCATTGAATATAATTATAGTAATTCAGACAAAAAAGTGTTATTTCACCAAAAATTAACATTGTTAAAAATTCTAGTATGACTTTCAATTACGGAAAAAAAGCAGCAGAATTGACTAGACTAAAAGCATATCAAAACAAGTGCAGCAGAGAGATCTATAAAAAGAAGGAAACCAACAAAGAAGTCAGACATTGGCGGTTGAATGGTGGTCATCTCCCCTGTTACTGGCAGCAACTGAACATGTTAATGTCCATGTTGTAGTAAAATTTTGCAGCTTTTTTTTAACTCAGTGTGCAGTTCTTTTACATTCATTACTGCTCCTTTGTTTGGGAACTTTACCATTATGGGAAAATCTGACCATACACGGATAGTGGTACATATATCAAAATTGTAGGCATGGAGGAGGATGGCAATAGTGCATGGCTGTGTGCACGCAGTTCGGGGTGGGGGCAGGAAGCAGTGGGATCCTCAAGACTGATGTTGTCCTATTAATGAAAAAGCTAAGTGTTTGTCAGGAGAAAACAGCCTGCCTAAATCTTAGGGGTACTTGGCTGGTGTATATATATATGCTGTCTTTATTATTAGAATCTCCAACAGATCTCAATAGTGTTTTCAGTCAGCTGTGCTTTCTTGAAGATGTTCAGGGACAATCCCCTAAAATCCTATGCTTTCTGCCAAACTTACTGTGTTGTGATGTTTACTTGTGTGCTTTGCCACGGCAGTGCATCTCTGAAGGCATATATGATCAAAAATCTACCATCCATGTAACAAAAATACATATAAAACCATTGAGGAAGAACACTTATTTCACAGGTCAGGTGAGATCTCAAAGTCTGTAAGACCCTCTGATCTCATCTCCCCTTCCTTTTTATGAAGCTCAGGTGTGGTCTGTGGACTAGTTTCTTTGACTTTTCTGCTCTCTTTGAATTCTTTCCTTGCTCATTTTTGACTGGACACAATCCAGCATGTTGTCTTCTGCTCTGCTCCTGTTATTGACTATTGCTGGTCCTTTTTATGATTATTCTTCCTCTCTCACCCAGTCCATGGTGAGATTTCCATTTCTTTTCCTTATCTCCTGCAAGAGACTCTAGTGTTGTGGTTATTGGGTTTTTAATTCAGTCTGAATTTGCTAATTTTGTCTTTTGGGTTCAATTCTTCCCCCCCCGCCCCCCCCCCACTATGTGACAGATGCCTTTACATAGGCACAGGGAAGTGGAATTTACTCCTGGTGGTTTGAAGTAGTTTGGTGTCTGTGCATTTCCAGCTTGTAAGTGGTGATACATTTGTATTGCCTCCACATGCAGTAGTAAACTCCATTCAGGAGAACAGTGGCTTAAACCAAAATTGTGACAGGCTATCACTTCATACTCATGGAAGAATAAATAATAAAGAGGGTAGTAATGATCAATACCTGGAAAGAGGATCTGCAGCCAAAACATATTGAGTAGGAACCTGACAGACTGCAATCTGCTTGTATGAAGCACTGATACAGAGGCTATATAGTGTGTTTCTGAATGAAACCATAAATTGACCCAGCCGTGCCAGGTACAGATTTTTAGGAGGTCTGTGGAGTCCCCATAATTATCCAATGTAATAGCACAGAATTCTGTATGAAGCAGCTACGTGTCTCTTCTGAGTGTTATTGTCCTTGAAAGTGGTGTTAAAACCTCCATTGATCTGTATGGGAACTCAGCTGGACTACCTCCAAATGCTTTTGAAAGTCCTACTGGTTTTCCCTACATTTTGATTTATCCAGTCTATTCTAAAGGGCAATGTCAATCTCTAATGGATGCTATTGGTATTTTCAAATGAGGCACGTTTTAAAATGTGGAAACAGCTTTGAGAATAATTCCTGGTAAAGTAAACGTTGAGTGTTAGCTTTTTGTTGTTGCTGTGCAGAAAAATACAGTTTTGCTTGGGGTCGATAAAGAGATAGAAAAGTGTGGTTAATAATAAAAGCTGAAGTGGGAGTTACTTTAATAATGGGATGTCATGTGTAAGCCTATAAAATAAATAGTAATTATCACATTTGAGAAACTACTCTGTTAGAATTTGTATTGCTCTTGACAGCTTCATCTGTACATCAAGCCTTACTGGATTACACACTTTCTTGTTCTTAATGAGCAAACAAATGAAACAGAAATTCTTACCCTGATAGAAGGTGTTGATTTCAACAAAACCTAAACAAAAATAGGTAAGAGAGCCAGTACAACAGACTCCAGGATTATTTCTTGCTAATGCATTTTGCTGTTACGAAAAAGGTGGAAAACATAACTATAGTTTTATTATTATGTTTCTCTTCCTCCTATGTGGCACATGTTGTGAGAGGTAGATTTTACATATTATGTAGCCCAAATCAGGGAAGTTTTATGAGCAGTAGTGAATTCAGAATAAAACTCCATAGTTTTTGCAAAGAAATGGTGATGATGTCTCCTGTTCATAAATCCATAAACTTTAGTATATCAGATTTGGAGGAGATGGTGAGCATTGATGGTGGTCCTATTCTTTTTCTCTCTATATATATACACAAACCCCCCATTTAAGGAAAATTCCAGCAATATTTGTCCTTTGAGGAAACCTTTTAATGTAGCTTAGTTTATTGTTAAATCTATACAATTTTTGAATACTGACTTACAGCAAATATATCCAAGAAAATAATCTACAACTGTTAGCCATGTTTTGTTATAATTTTTATTTAAATATCTGTGAGGTTTTGTTCAGCATTTATAATGAACTTACATGTTCTTTGCATTCTTTAGGGAGATTGGAAGTACAACACTTTCTAACAACGTCAAACTTTTATTTTATCAAAAAGAACTTCACCAGTACCTAACTCATAAGAACACATTCCGAAGTGTATTTACTTTAGTATACTTGGTTATAAAGATAAAAGTAACTTCTATAGCTACTTAAAGATATGTAATTTATCTTCTGCCCATCAGTTCTGAATTTAGTCTTCTGAGCCCTAGAAAGTCAGTTGGAGTTGGTGTGTGTTAAGAAGTAAGAAAAACAAGTTAAATCAAATGAAGTAAGGAGCAGAAAATAAGTTGCTAGGATCTCATTATCTGTCCCTTGACAGAGTTTTGTTGTGTTTTTTCTTTTGTTCTCTTATATGGGGCAATAAGTTCATGTAATCAGAACTAGTCTGTGAAATCGAGGTGTTGTGTATAAAGAGGATGTAGGGCACACGCTATATGCATGGATTAGCAAATGTGAATCACTGTCAGGTGTGATTGAGGAAATATATTTTCAGTAAAAGTTATTTCAGTGTGCTGACTTCATTCACAGTGATGTTAATGGCAAAGCTATTGATTTTGACATTAGCAGGATTACAGACTTTACAGTTTTATCTAATTTAGGCTTCTGTTCATAGGCAAGCTCTGATGCCAAGGAAAAAAGGGAGACGTACCTGTCCAGCCCAGCAAGTAAGGTGCTCGTTGCTCAAAATGGGAGTAGCACTAAACACTAGAAGCAGCGCTGATTGAGCTGTTCTAACTCTGCACAGTGCTTCAGTCAGAGAGAACCCCCTTTGCTCAGCAATAAAGCGGGGACCCCTGGGTGACAACTGGGGGTTCAGCGAGGCCCATCCCCAGCTTGCAGCCGTGCACAGCTTTTTGCAGACTCCCCCCCACGAGGGGGCAGGGCGATCTCAGTTTCCTGCGTGGTCAGAATACTGGTAAAATAGAAGCAGCACAGTTTTATTCCAAAATCTGTTTGTCATCCCGCTTCAGCACAAATTTAACTTAATCACAGCAACACCCTAGCAATCGCGAGGTTGGTACTGCCTGCAACTGTTGCTAAAATGCTGTGTGTTACCCTCTAGGTGCGAGTGCGTTTGAGCCTCTGAGGAGGCCTGGGGTCGCGTTGGCAGCACTTAGGTAATAGCAGTATTGCAAAAGACTGTTTGCAATTCCCTGGCAATCACATTGCAGCCCGAGGCTTTGCTGCAGCAGAGATCCTTTTTGGATAAGGATGATGTTTGAGCTAAACTTCTAATGCAAACCTGGGAAGTGAGAGGCATTTTATTTAAGCAGCCAGGGCATAAGTGCCAGTAGGTCAGGCTGCAGCACCGTTCAGCTGCAATGCAAGTGCAGCACCTCAGCTATTTGATTTTCACTATGGTACTGGCTGTCTGCCCCCAACGCGAGAGAGTGAGGTATAGTCAGATATTCATACTGCACGTTGATCGTGCTGAGGATGGACGGGATCAGGGCCAAGCAGCGCAGATGGCAGGAGGGTCTGTAAATCCCAGTTACATATTGCTGGTGCAGTATTTGAGCAATAGGCCTCTATAGACAAGAGCTGTATCTGAAATCTACGATCCACTAGATAGAAGCTAGGGAATTTATGTTCGATTGTGCTTTGCTATGCAGCGAGCAATCGGGTAACTGTCTGTCTGTGGTGCCTGAGCACTAAGGCAAGTGACTTGTTTGGTTTTCCTGTTGGCCCTGCTGCAGCTGTCCTGCACTGGAACGTGGTCTGCAGTTTCCTAGGTGTGTTTCATGCAGTGAAGAGTCTTAACCTGTTTGGTGCCTTTATAAAGCATTCTTTTTGTTGTTATGGAGGTCGCCTTTGTGATGATGATGCAAAAGAAAAGCACAGTAAAGCTAGTGCAAGTTACACACAAGGAATAAATAGCTGTAGGAGATTGATGCACTGTGGAACCCTGGAAGGAGCAATAATGCAGGATCAAAAAACCTTCCTAAATGTACTGAGTTAATGGAGTTTTTTGCATTTTGTGTCATCTCCCTGCTCCTGTTCCAAGCTTTTTAAAGTTAGAGACCTAAATATAAAAGCAGAAATGAGAAGAAAATAAAGGGAACAACTTGGTTATATTTTTAAAAGGATAAAAAGAGACAACAGAATGAATACTAGGCTACTATTCCTAGTACCATATATGCTGTTCTGTCTTGTGTCCAAGTTCAACTCTATTAGCTTTAGAAAATCTTCATAAATGCAGAATTCTCACCTAGTGGTGGGGAAGGAGGAGCCTATAACTTGGGTACGTTTTGTGCTGGTTCATTTTTTGTACATAAGGCTTTGCATTTTAGTCATGAAATAAAATCTCTGCAAAATGTTCTACAAAAATAGTTATGATAAATCAGTGGTGGCAGAAGACAGGGTGACACTAAACCCTAATAATTAGGGCTATCCTGGCTAGTCTATACCATGTTATGCAGTCACACCTGTGCTCTGACAATGCATTCTTTTTATATGTTGGCTTCTATTCTGGCTCCAGTCTAGAGCCAAGTGGATCACAAAATGGGGAAACTCTGGTATTAGCAATAGCAAATATTGCACTAAAGGTTAGCATAGGCTTACACTTGAGCTATGCAGGTACAGGTAGCATGGATGCTTCTGAATTTACATGCAAAGATGTACATGTGCTATAAAAAGCAAATACACACCCCTGCCTCAAAGTATGGATTTGTTCTAACAGAGATAAACTGTCATCCTTAATGTACCGAATGTTCAATGGATGATCTTCCTACAAACCTCCAAAAAAACCAAACCAAAAAAGAACAGATTTTGCTTCTCCCATATTATGTTTATGTTCAGTGTCTCAGAACAGCCGCTTTCTCTGCAGAGATCCACCTTCTGATAGACACAGTGAGAGACACTTGCTTTCCAAATGTTTTTTTTCATCTGTTCCCAAATAATGAAAACAACTTTCTATAGTGTTTGCATTTATTTTCAGTTAATGTAGTGACTACTCTTTGCTTCGCTCTCTGTAAAAGCAAGGATCATCCCATACGTGGTGGTGCTACAGTTCTGCAATAAATTTTACCAGAACTCAGAAATACATAGGAGTTAGTTTACATTTGAAGTAGAGGTGCTAGATTTTGTGTTTAAAAATTAACATTCATAGATGTAAGTCTTATTTACCAATATCCTGCTGTGATGAGAATAACACATTAGTATATTACATAGATTCAACTAAGCTAGATTTCCATTTTGTAATTATATTTTTTCCACCTGAAGTTTTCTGTCCCTCACTGAGAAAATGCTTTGTATTATACAATGGAGTTTAAAAAGCCACAAACCGATCTGGATTTGTGGTGCATAATTTCTATTCATTTTTATGTATATTAATGTTTAATCATGTTCCTGATTTCCATAAATGACCCACATAACATACCAAACTTCTTCCACATTTTAAACGGCCCTAGGTTTTGATGAACAAAATTGATAGGTATGAGATGAACAAAAGAATATTGATGACACATAATATAAGCCTTGATCAAAAGTTATGAACTTGTCAGATGGTCTGCCAAAAATGGATTATTTTCTAAAAGTTTGAAATATGGCTGAGATGCATGCTGGCCATTATTCAAAGCCTTTAATTTATAACACTGATGCTGTTAGGCAACTGATAATCATAGGGTTTAATTTCCTACAGAATTGGGCATAAGTGTAGAATGCTTTATATAATTTAATATGCAAAAAACCTCTCAGAATTTTTAGAATAGAATTTATATCATTGTCTAATCTGACATAGATTGATATTAAAATTGGAATTTTCCTAGACAAGTGGTATTTTGTTGAATCCTTGATGTTCACATTTTCAGAAATCTCTAGATGCAACTTTATGTCCATCTTTAGTAATATACAAACTGTAGTATTTTGTTTAGTTAAACATTATCCTATAATTCTCTTCTGAATGCATAATACTGTTTTTATTCGCTCTGGATTGTTGAGATCTCTCTGGTGGGTTGTGCATAAATTATAGACTTGTTGATTGTATTGTCTTTTTCTGCCAGTTAATAGTAAAACATAGTACATATTGAACGGGGCAGTTATCTAATACAGATAATCATTTAGCTAAACCTATTTTTATATAGCTTTTGAGGTTCTGTTTGTACTTTTTTCTTTTGCAAGGGATAATAATAAAGTACAAGTTGGTAAAAACTCGCCTGCAAAAAAAATTTTAGATGTCTTCCATCATAATCTCATCCCAACAAAGGTGGTTTCATCATAAAAAGCTTTCCAGCACCAGACAATCTTGCAGAACCATAGTGTTCGACGGGACTCACTGAACCACAGCAAGCATCTGATGTCCTAGCTGTCGGCTGAGTAACCTCCCTTTGATCTGCTGTGTTCTGCAGACAGCTAGCCATGAGGCAGCTTGGATCTGAGGTCAGGGATCTTGCTCAGTGTTAGATTATTGTGGAGATGAAATACTAATGAAATCATGAAGTCACTGGCACAGGACCAATTAACATTATAAAAAGCCAACTGGCGAAGGGTCCTTCCTGGCCGAAGGAAGACCTGTGGTCCCCAGGGCATGACTCTGCAGGCCCTCAGGAGTACCTGAGCAGCTGAATGAAACTGCTCTTCTTTGGGACTTAACAATATGTTAATTTTACTCAGCTACATATAGGGATCTAGAAACAATGAGGTTTCCAAAGATTTTTTTTTTTAGGTTTTTGTGAAAAATATTTTCTGCAAAATATTTTAAGCTTGACTCTGCCTTACCTCAAAGCAGCTTGTTCTCTCTGCAGGTTTACAGAAAACTTTCTATTTCCTTCCTGAGTGTTTTTTTATTAAACACTCTCTTTTAACAACATGGAAAACATGCTTAACAAAAAGTGTCAATCGTAATAGTTCCATGGCCTTTAATTTATATTACTTGAGAATCTGACCCAGTATTCTAGCGAGTAAAACTTTGTTCTATTTAATATTTTATCTGATTGGATTAACAGTATACAAAGATCTGACTGACTTCATGGTGTAGAAAAGAACAAGTTATGTCTATTGGTAAGTAAAAGCTAATGTTTTGCATTTTAACAGGGAAGGAAATGAACAGTGGCAGTAAAAACACATCTGCCAGAGCAGAGCCTAGTGGCAAAAGTTACCTCTTGTTAGTGTGATGACAGTATCCAGATGTCACACAGTTAGGGGCATTTGCTAAAACCTTTTTGAAGTAGGAACACCTGTGACCGTCAAAAGTGATAAATATTAGATAATAAAATGCATTCTTGGTAGGTGTACTGTGTAGCTAACATAGTCACTGATAGAGCAATCAAATTCCTTGCACTTTGCTTCAAAACACTTGTTTCTCTGTTTATTCGTATTTATATGGTATTTTTCCTTTGGCTGAATCTTTGAGGGCCTCTTAATTTACTTTCTTTTTGCAGCTATTTTTATATAAAATGTATGCTATTGTGTAGTTTCCCATTTACTTTCCTGTTTTTCTTATTTTTAGACTGATATTCTGCAGGTCTGAAGTGTAACTGTCTGGAATTTATTTGGTTAACCCCTGGGAACTGAGGGTGCATCTTCCTGTGCAGTTGCACAT
Source organism: Balearica regulorum gibbericeps (assembly GCF_011004875.1). Classification (NCBI taxonomy): domain Eukaryota; kingdom Metazoa; phylum Chordata; class Aves; order Gruiformes; family Gruidae; genus Balearica; species Balearica regulorum. Next base: position 8,665,889 of record NC_046196.1, on the reverse strand, counting down.
TTGCGTGGTGTCTGCTGGGTGTTGCCTGTTATGAGTATGGAAACCATATGCAATAAGCACATTGCTGTGAGCTATGTTTAAGCATAAACATTTGAAATATCACTCTGTGGTCTTTGCTTTCCTCAGTTTCAGTAAATCTCAAGTAGGGTTTTAGGCTTTTGAGGAAATAGAACCTACAGCATGCTTGAGTTCTTTATTCATTTGAACTCAAAATATTGCCTCATCTAAAGCAAAAAACCACCGCAGAATGCAAACTTGTTTTGCAATGAATCATAAAAGCTTGACCATTTGTTATCCCTCCTTCTGGAGAGTTGGCTGGTGCCATTCCTAGCTTGAATATGGCTTACTTCCTTTGCACAGCTTTGAAGCTACTGGCAACTTCTTCTGTTCCCAAAAGCAACGAAGAGAGTAGAAAAACTATCCTAGTGCCATGGAGTAAGAATGTTGTCTTCTCTAACTGCTGTGTTCAAGCATGTCTGTGCATTTTCAATTCCAAAGGGATATTAAGATACTCCAGAGTATCTGTGTTTAAATGGAGACGGATGCAATTCTGCATTTCAGGGGGAAAAAATATGATTACACTTTTAGCTTTTGAATAAAAATGAAATTATGTAAGCCCTTGCTATATCAAAATCCATTGTTTCTATTTGATGCATCAATAGTGACCTCTGGGGTTGCTGTTCTGCTTCTCAAAGGGATTCTGTCTCTGTTATTTTGGCTGGACTCCAGGTTTGGATGACAATTTCAAGGTTACAGTTTGTTTATTTTTATTTTTTTTATCCAGAGAGAGGGGAGATCAATCCTAATCTATAGAGAAACTGAATCTCAAATGCCAGAGTGCCAAAGGCTTGACCCTCAGAAGTGCTGAGCACTGTGTGCTTGTAGGCTACCATGTGGCATTTGGCACCTTACAGGGTCAGGCTTACCATTGCGATCCTCTGCTTTGCCCTGAGAACTGAATTAGCCTCTTTCATGCCAGAGGATTTTCTTCCAATTTATACTGATGCCATTGAACTTTCTAAGTAAAGCGAATAGTGGCATTCACTAATTTCTCTTCATTCTTGAAGATAACATTTGATGTTTACCGGTTGTTTTTTTCTTTTTTCCTTAGATTGTTTTCCACTAGTCTCTTCTGCACTTGCAATCTCTGATCCTTTGTTTTGCATGTTAGCTCAGAAATATAAGAAACCAGGCTACCTGAATAACTTGTTCAGTCAGCAGCATACATTTTTAGGAACTAACCTTTAGTCTTTGGTAGACTTGAGACAATGCTGAATAATGGAAGGCACTCCTTGTTTTGATGTTTTCAACAACAGCAAAGAGAAATATAAAAAGACTGTTGCAATTCTTTCAAATTCACGTTAATCCTGAAGACATTTTCTTATGGTCATTTAAATGGAGATCTCCTTGCACCCCCCTGATGCTCTGTGACCTTTAGCAGCACCAAGAGGAAGCTCTGTACTGGTGACAGTAGGGAGATGTCAGCAGACTGCAGAACCTGAGTGAAAATATCCAAGCACAGCACTTCTCCAGGATGACTGAAATCCTATTTTTGGAGAAGATATCATCATAACCTTTTAATTTTCCTTTCTGTTTTTTTCTTGGTGACAGATTGACAAGCCTAGAGAGTGAAGTTGTCTATTCATAGAACAGGTTTGGCGTGGGCAGCAGCACTGATTGTTTCCCATGTTGCCCTGCTGGTGTTTCTCAAACCTGACCTCAAGAGGCTGCTCCTGAGACCGAGGGGTTCAGCCAGCAGTCCAGAGTCCTTTTCGTCTGCGAGACTGCTGGGATGACTGATGCTCAATGCTAGCACAAAAGCAGTTCTGCAGAGTAAACAGCTCTCTACTAGAAATTGCATTGATCACTGACTGGCCGAGCTGTTTGTAGCTTTCAGTCCCGAACAACCATCTGATTTCCTACCCAAGCCAAATTTTTTCTTCCGTCTCCAACCTTTTGTGCTCTTAACCACTGCTCATGCTTCAGATGGCATAATTAAAATCTTGTAGCAGAACATGAGTCTTCTCTTATGCAGAATTTTTTTACCATAGTAGTACTACTTAAGAAAATGTGGAATCACTTTGCACGCTGTTTATTTAATGTATATTTACTATAGACAGCAGTTTATAAAACAGGTTAAGAAAAAGATGTGCTACAAATTAATCTTTTAAGTTTATCATTTTCCCTTTTGATAAATAATTTCCCCTTCCTAAATCCTTTTTTCAGTGCCGATGTTGGTATCATCTCCATTTGTTGTATGTGAAAGATACCACTTTCTGATAATGAAGATATTAGTCATACAATTACCAGAACTGGTGCTTCTGAGCATTTAAAAAAGAATTTGGGGGCCCTTGCAGCAAGTATGCAAGAGAACGTGCACAAAGAAGATGATTCTACTGTCCCTGCTCTTGTTTGTGTGGATTCTCATCTACTGAGTCTGAGAATGAATAGCAATAAAGGATATCCAGAACCAAGATAGGATAATATCTAATAATTTCCTGCATGGACAAAGAAAGTTTAGAGAGACTTTAGAGGGTATTACTATCTCAACTTTAATGATATGATACTTTATATTAATTTAAAATCCTAACTTCAAAATATCCTTATGGCCTCCGCTCTCAGCCCACACAATCCTGCTAAGACAAAGTACTTTTCTAGGCTAGAAAGAGCCATCAGTCAGCAGCACACAATACATATCAAAGACATCACAGTTCCAAAGGTATCATTAATACCAATACAGAATAGAGTGCACTGCAGCTTTTAATACCTCATCTGAAAGAAAACCGCACAGTAAATCGCACTTTGTCTAGTTGAGGAGGAGGAAGGGATGCATGCACTCTAAGATTTCTCAAGGATGAGCACAATTTATATCTGTTCAGATGGTGTTACTTGAGTTTATATTTGCTTATAGATCACTCCAATTATTCCTTTAGGAAATAAAGCATTATACTGTCAGTCTTCAAAAATATGTATTGTTAACATTAGCTTTACTTTGCATTAAACGTTTAAATTATATATGAGACAACTCAGGGTAAGGGTGTGCAGTGAACTGTGGTGTGGAGACTAAAAGTCTGTCTGAAGGCACTTTAACAGAGACCTTTGTGCGAAAACTATACACCCATCCAAATGTGTCTGGGCTGAAATATAAAGCAAATGATAAATCCTCTTACTCCCAGTGATAGCAGTCAGTCACTTTTCAGAAGAGATCTTACAATGTTCTGAGCATTTGTAAACCTCTGGTATAAGCATTCTATATAAGCATGTGTGCACATTACCCCTATATGTGCACACCTGTCTATCAGTGATGAGGCCAGCGCTCAGGGCACGCTGCTGCAAATTGTCCTCTTACACTGAAGTAGTGAGAGGGAAAGGCAAAATTGCCACAGGAAAGAATCTTTGGTTCAGTGGTTCCAGCATTCCTGTCTCTGGCAGTATCTTTGCATTTTCTTTGTCAACTTAATCAACAGAGAAGGGAGATGTGGCAGTGGACCCTTTTAGACTATACATGCTGCTGTGTATCATTGAAACACACACCCAGGTGAAATTTTAGTGGTGACATGGCTGATAAGCGATTGCTTAAAATTCCCTGGCAACTGCTTAACTGGGCTGGTTTGTACATGTGCCGAGGAAGACCGCTTTACCTTATGTTTCAAAGGTGATCCATTTGACCCATAGTATATGAATTATTCCTGATTGCTTTTTATTTGTAAGCATGGTGTCACTTTTCGCTCTTCTGAACCTCTGCAGTTAGAAACATGCTTTATTTGTGGAAACTTCAAGGCAAAGCATAATGCTAGTGGAAGCTCACTTGTTTTTCCTGCTGCCTCTTGAACCTTAGGTAATAAAATGGTAGGATATGACATTGCTGGGAAACTGGTTATTTGGTGGGATTTTTTTCTGGTAACTATTTCAAATAATGTCGTACCTTATTTCCAGGAGATCGTTTATTAGGCAGGTACTGAAGTGAAAGCTCAGAGCTTATTTGCTTTGTAGCATTGTTTTACTTGTGCACTGAAAAGAATACTGTAACAATGTGACTGGCAGCTATACATAATGGAAGATGTGTTTATCCCAGTTTATATTTGCAGCATCACGCATGTTAATTAGAAAACTGTATCTCCAGTGCACTCTTAGCTGCCAAATGTAAATAAATGTTACCTAGTTTTAGATGAGTTGTCCAATGTGTAAACAAGCAAACCAGACTTAGTTCAATCTTTTTGATAACTCTCAAGAATACTCTTTTACTAAGATTTGATTCATGGTTCTTTAATATTCTGCACAGTATTTGCACTGCAGTATGGTAATACTCCTGCCAATAACCCTATGCATCTGTCTACTAGCAAATAACATTTCTGTGATTACAGTATAGGTGATGACGGATAGATGAGTGGGAAATGGTGAGGGATAGTGGGAAACCAATCATAGCAACAAAACACACAATCTACAGAAGACAAGTCAAAAGAATATTACAAAAATAAACAAGAATTTGCAGGGATTAAATCAGAAAAAGTATTACTGTGGTAAACAGAAAGAATGGCTTAACTGGAAAAAGCAACAATAGCTAAACAGATAGGGCCTCATATTTATGTGCTTGCAAGTGAAGAGAATTTCCACTAAAGCATCATTAAATTGTAGCCTCTGATAAATCTGAAATGCTGATGAGTTAGATTTGATTTGTTAGTGTTTGCCATTTGATTTTAATCAGTTTTTTTGCAAGTGCATGTAATGCAGTTTTTCAGTGGAAAGCTGAGACACGCAAGCTACCTGAGTGTGTGGTTTATATGTACAGTAAGGCAGAAAGAACAACTGAAATATACTGAAGAGACATAAATGTTACTTGGAAGTGCCATAATTATAGGGAGACATTTAAAGGCTTGGAGGTATGCCAGAGAAAGGAATTTCTTTGACGGGACTATAACCTTGTTGTGGGTTGAGAACTGGTGGCTGGCATTTGGTTTGATTCAGAAGCTTTTGCTGTAACTCTTTCTTGGATTTTTTTTTTTAGAGTAATAGTAAAAGTCTAGAGAGAACAGGCTGAGATAAATTAATGTAAGGAAGAAAATTTGTGGCACTGACAGGGATGATGGGGTGGGTCGTATTCTTTGCAAAGCTTGTCCCCTTCAATCCTTTGCAAGCAAACTGACCCTTTCTCTTGCTTGCAAGGTGCTGACTTGCCTGATAGTTTCCAACTGTTACTTTTACACCTGTGTTCTGTCAGTGATAGCAAGGGAGGGCTCATCAATGTAGGCAGGAAGCTGATCTTTGAACACACTGTCCTCTCTACCCTTTTTAATAGGGTTAGATGTTAAATGGAGCACTAGAAATATGGATGGCATAAGCTTTATTTGTGCTAGCTCAACTTAGTTCAGTAGCACAGACAGACCCAAGCTGGTCCTAGAAAAAGAAGGGAATAATTGAAGAAAAATGCTTAGCAAAGATGCAGCCCCTCACCAGCCCACCCAGGCAGGGAGTTGAGGCTTGTGGCAGTACAGAATGTTCTGTCCTGAAAGCTGACCTTGAGTTGAAGAGGTAACATATGGCTTCCTTCTCGCTTTTTCTGTAATCGCATGACTATCAAAAAAAAAAACCCACTTCTGCTGGGTTTTTGTTCATATCTTAAAGGCATTTTACTAAAGTAATAGATAAAAAAGAAATATGTTAAATAAAAACATTTATTAGAGGACATAATTTTAAATATTTAATGATATAATTAAGTCTTATTAATGTAATGGTCTTTATTCTTCAACTTAAAAATTCACAAGGTTAATTTCCCTTTCATCTTTATTATGCAATGTTTGCCACAATTATTTGTTATATATTCTTATAAATATTTGATGAATATTAGAGATTTTAATTTAAGTAAAAATATGGGTCGTCTTTTACCATAGTGTTACCATAGTATTAGGCTGGAATTAGTGAAATCAGCACAGTAGTGAATCAGGCCCTACTATTCCTGCTGTTATGCCACAATTGGCTTATTTGACTCAAGTAATTCACAGAGAACACTGCCTTTACTACTGTCCCTTCAAAGGGCTTGCAAAGAAGCTGAGGATCAACAAATAACAGAACTACTAGCCACATATTTCCATGTTGTTTCCTGTGGGGGCCATTACTTTCAGCAACTCAGTCTCAGGTACTTATTCACTTGATTTTACTACTATTTAACAATAAATACCACCTATCAAAGTTCTTAAATGAATGTAGTATACATATTTCAGGAGGTATTTACTTGATTCACTAAATTACTGGCATTAAAAATACTTCTTTTCAGTAAAATGATTCTTCTTCTGTGTATTCTGCTTTTTTAGCTACTTACTGAAGAAGAAAAGTACTTCAGCATTAAGTCCTGGGGATTTAAATGATTGATATTCTCCTTCATTAGTGATATTTGTTACATATGCACCAGAATTTTTTTCTTTTTTTTAAATCAGTCTGCCAAACTACTATGTCAGCAGTTGCTGGGGGAAAAAAAAAAAATCACTTTATAGGCAATATGTTGACTTACCTATGTAAATAAAGAAAACAGAAATCTCTGGAGAAAAGTACTTTGAAATAAGCATATACTCCTAATCTGTCACTGTGGTCAGAATGGAAAAACAAATACAATTTGGACTAGCAGCAAAACTTCAGCTTGTGTTGCTATTACATTTGGGATACAGGCTATGCAAAACTACCTTTCTAGGAGTTTCTTCAGGTGGTACATGCTGAAACCTGAGACTTGTGCTACGTTTTCCTTTTGCTTCTATTAGTGACCACAGCTACCTTTTAGTATGTTTACCTGCTACTACTGTCACCTTCACATGGACCTAAGATATGCTATTTCTGCTCTAGTTAAGGAAGGCACCTTCATGAAAAGCTGGTCTAAATTTAAGAGATTTCTCATTCAGAACAGAGGTAACAATGCTGTCAATTTTTAATTTATCCATTTTATGGCAAGGAGATATCCTTGCCAGTGAATGGCTTTTTTCTTTCATTATGTTATACTAGTATTCATAGCAGGTATATTTTGCTTCTGCTGTAATGGCAGTTCACCCATATCACTGCACCGTAATGATGAGGGCTGAACACAGTCTGGATAAGTTTACTCAAATCTGATGATAATGAATGCAGTTTATTTTCCCAGATCACCACCAAGACCTATCTAGCCCCTACTAACACGTACGTTAGGTCTGTACTTGCTGTAAAGTGTAAGAGTGTCTTTTCTGGTGTTCTGTCCGGCATAAATCTAGTTGTTGCCTGGGTGCAGCATGGCTACTGAAATACATTAAAATAGGCCGTTAGGTGCTAGAAAACTGTGTATTGATGTACTGTGATGTTTAGCTTTCCCTTCTGTTACCCTCGTATGTATGCCAAATATGTTAGAAAACGATGTTCTCCACAGAATGCATGAGGAATAGTTAAGGTACAAAAGCTAACATTCCAGAGACACATGCCAAGCAGGGAAGAGTCTAAGCTAGCAAACAAGAAACAATCCCATTGGCTTCTCTCAGCACCTCACTTGGAAACCACAACCCTACAACCACAGCCCAAGCTCAGATACAGCAATGACGACTCTTTCCACTTACAGGAAGTACTACTGATTTTACAACTCATAAAAGATTAAATTCTCTCACCTTGTAGTATCGCTACATCCGTAGTATATGCAAGCATTCCATCTCTGCTAGGATCTACCTATCCCTCTTACCTCAGCTTTCAGTTAGAAGTCCATTAAAAATCTGTTTTAATTGGAGTATGCTTAAGCTTGTGATTATCATGGAATTTTATGGTGAAACCTGCTTGAAAGTGAATGCTTGGCTATGAAGTCAGACCACAATGAAATGAGGAATGGGAAAAATTCTTTAATGGTTCCCCCCAAATTAACTCATTCGTGCAGTGGAGAAATTCAGGTGGGTAACTCAAGGGTTAAGCCTACTTTTGTAATACAGGGGAGCCCCTTAAAAATATGATTAAATAAGTTAAGTACCTCTTGCAGGTACATTCACTGATATTTTTCATTCTTTCTCGGAGCTGCACGTGGTGATTTTACCTCTCCAGACTATTTTCTCCCAATATCCTCTCTTTCCCATCCTCCCTTTCTTCTTTGTGTTGTGAGGCAGCCACCTTCTGTCCTGTTGATGTGACAGTTAAACAGCTTTAGCTGCTTGGCTGGATGCATTGCCTCCTGCAGCCAAAAAGCAGCATTGTACAGAACTTCCTATTGCTGACCAACATGATGCAACTTGTCCAGCCAAGTAATGTCAAAATTTTGACCAACCACATCAGCATAATGGAAGGAGAGATTGATCCTGCTCTTAAGGACAGATGAGAACACACAGAACTTGTTACATGTGTGCCTCAGTGATTATTTATATTCATGCAGAATTAGTTATTTTCTAAACTAGTGACAAAAAGCCACTAGTGTCTTTTTTCAATCACTTGCTAATAAACAATGGGATGTAGGTGTCTATATAAGAGTACTTCCATTTTTCACAAATTAGTGTGTATTTTTAGAGGATATTTGTGTTTACCTAGAATAGCTAAAAATAACTTTCAAAACTAGGACTATCAGTGGTATCCAGCACTTTAAAAAAATATATTAAAAAAAAAAAGCAAACCACAACCAAACAACAAAACTCTAGAAACATAAGTAGGGGTTTTGGTGTTAAATCTTGTTCTAGGGTCATGTTTTCCTGATGAATATGTTAATTTCCTTTTGCAGATAGAGAAGACTGTTCTTTTGATTCTGATAAAACTGAAAACTGTTTGTATCTCAACAACATTTGCGCAATGTCCAGAATTATTGGGCTTTATTTAACTAATACCTCTGAGAATAAAAAAATTGACAGCCAAGGGGGTGACTTGCTTTTACATAGAAGAGATAATTCATTTATATCCACACAATTAAAGCAGTGAACATTGAATTTCTCTTTCCTCTGAGAAGGAAAACAGTGTTACGCATTAGTTTGGGATTTAGAGTGGCTGTTAAGAAAAAGAAAAAAAATTATTTTAACCTGCTTAGTTACTGCACACTAGAGGGCACTTGAAGTAGAGCAAAAAATATTTGTACAGCTACTGAAGCCAATCCAGTTACCTATATTCACAAGGCATATTGAAAAATAAAAGCAAAACATTAACTTTACAATTTGTATCCAGAACATTAATGTACAAAAATAGGTTTGCCTTGCTTGTTAAATTTTCTTTTGTCTTTATCTTAGTGTTTGATGTACAAAACAAATATTTGTTTTTCTAATAGTCAACCTGACAGCAACTAATCAAAATTGCAAACAGTACCCAAGGAATAATAAAACTTGATAATATTATTTTTATGCATTCTATAATATCATTGGTGCATATGGCACGCAAAGTAGTTGGGGTTTTTATATTTTAAAATCTTTAGACAGTGAAGGGGGCTCAGAACTAGTTACATTTTATTTTACTAAATGGAATAATTTTTGGATGGGAATAGGATTTGTTAAGGGCCCAAAAGCCCCAGTGCCGCTGTTAGGTTAAACCTTTGTTTCTATTTGATAGTCCATGGGCTGCAAAATGGAATTTGCACAGTTATAAGAATGCGTTTGTCCAATCAAGGCAAAAGTAACTTAGTCAAAATTAGTGTATTTATTTTCATGTATTGAGTAACAAGAGAATGGACTTTGATTAGATGTCTCTCACAGAAGGCCAGACTGGAAAGCAAATATTTTTAGGTGATTGAGAATAATTTTTGTCAATTATGGATGCTGTTGCTTTATGGTCTGTTCTTTCTTCAGTGAGGTTTTTCAAGTTTTCTGTTCCAGTGTTGGATATTGAATTTTAACTGGTTTTGATCTCCAGAGAGACCTGGCATTCCTTTGCAAATTTCTCACTTAAGTTTTTCAGTGTTTCTAGCTTTCCCTGTTAAAATGAAACCACGAATTTCAGTCAGTACAAAAAAAAGAAACCTACCCCAAACCATATACCTTTATCTCATGGGCCATTTGTATAATTTCTTTTGTTTTCATCTATAGTATCAGTTTTAAGCATTATATAATGGATCTTTTTTGAGTTACAGCTGTCTTCAGTGACTTCCCAAACACAGGGGAATCATTATTTTTCATGATAACTAGCTTGTGATAACTGTATACAAGCAGGTTTTAAAGGTTGCAAGACAGTGGTAAGAACCTATGTTCTAAAGATGATTATGTCTCTGTACTGGCAGACTGAACTGATGAAAGCCTGTATTTTATTCAGAAATTTTCTGGACTTACCTTGTTTCTTCTTAGTTTATGGAATGTGAATTCTAACTTTCAAAACAAATTAAATTTAGGAGTAATCCCTCACGTAACTTGACTGAAAGGTACAAACTAGATAGAGCTTTTGGATATTGCCTGAGAAAACAGCATTGAATTCATTTAAAGCTTTAATAATGATAGGATACACCACTATCCTGTAAACCTGCTTTAATAACTTTCAGATCAATTATCAATTTTGTATTATTAATATTGCTTTGAAGTGGCATGCTAGTGGTAATCCCTGTAAGCAAAAGTTGCTTGCAGTAAAGTAATTTCTTAAGCAATTCACACTGGACTGATTAACCTCAGGTAATTTTGGATCAGGCACTATATTGCATATTGAAAACTTAAATCAGCTAGTGATACTTTAAGGTAAATATCTCATTAGTAAGTGTTCTGATGGAATAAAATCTGAATATGAGAATTAAAACAGTGGTTTCTGTTCCAGGCATGCTTCCCTTCACTCTCCTCCCCACCCTTTTCAAGTTCCTGACTTTTGCATTGTTATTTAAATGAGATGACGCTGAACATCTACATCAGCAGCAGCCCTTGTAAGGCAGTGTTGTGATTGAGTTGCCCCTTAAGAGCTCATTTCAAGTCACTTCTATTGAATATTTTTAAGCAGTAAAGTCGAAATTCTGTCTTCAGAAAACAGTTTATTGCACTGCTCTGCAATGTTGAGGAACAAAGAATTATATGATAATCAACAACTGTTTTCACAACAACATAAAAGGGTGAAAAGATCCTTGTATTCCATTATGCCACACAGTTTTAGATGATACACAGATATTTCCTGTCTGTATATGAATGAGAAATCACATTAGGGTTTTAATCCTTCTTATTCATAAATAATAATGGAAATAATATGGAAAAAAATCTCCAGGTTCTTTTCCAAGCAGAGGTTAATTTTTTCCCTTATCAGTCACAAACAAAAAAAAGGACCCAACACCCCCACCAACCAAATGCACCCCAAAAAGAAAAACAACCACACACAAAAACAACACACACACACACCACCACCACCCCCAACCCAATGCCTTTTTTCTGGTACAAAGATTTAATATTAAAAACTGAATTCCAATTTGATCCACAATGCAGTCATTCACATACATTTTGCAGATGATTTTTTTCTTCACTGTAGTTATTAAACTAAAAATCTTGATCCCATTTCAGTTGGAGTCAGAGCTGGTTTTTGCTTAAAAAAAAATGAAATGGCCATTTAGGAGATAGAAGTATCTTTCTTGTAATATATATTATGAGGAAACAATTTTTGGCCAGCATACTCATCAGTGCTATGTGATTGTGTGTATATATATTACTATGATAAATATCATTAAATCATTTAGTTTGGATAGGATGGAGAAAGCTGTAAATGTTCCTTTGCTATTGCAAGATTATTTTTAAATTATTAATCTATATGCTTTCTGTCAAGACTTACTCCATCTGAAAGGCTTTACAGAAGGGGAATCCATGGATGACATGATCCATTTTAATAAGACACTTATCACCCTCTCCTACAACAACTTGAGGATGAAAGAGCATAGCATTTGGCCCAGTAATTTCCAACTGCAAGCAAGGTCACATAGAACAAATGGCAAAAGTTAAAGGTTGAAATCAAAACAAAACCTAAACTTTTAAGCTGTACTTGAAAGTACAACCTCTACCATTAGCGTTCTTCCCTCACACAACTGTACTGCCTGTTTAAAGCACAGACACAAGGCATCTAACCCATTCTTATTAGTAAGAATTTTTATTCTTGGTGGCTTTCCTCATGTATTTTTAATAGAAACGAGGTGTGCATCTACTCTTACTGAAACCTTAAAAACAGTTTCTAAAAAAACTGTCATTAATTACCAGGGGAAAAAGACAGGCTAAACAGCCTTATGTTTCCTTGTGACAGCATCTATATTCTCACTCTGTTGTTCAGTTGGTGGAAGGATGGGGGAGAAAAATACTCTTTGCCTCAGTGGAACCCTAGGTAAAGGGAAGCCACACTTCTGATGTTATCTATTGCACTGCAGTGTTTTGTATTTCCCTCAAGGCTCTCTGCCTGCTTCAAGTAAGTATTGTGTATTTTATATCCATCCTTCTCCAAGAAATCATCCTTGGCTCATAGCTTGGAAAGTAAATGCTTCAGCTGAGGGAAGCAAAGAAATAGTAGATGCTTCTTCATTGCCCTTGAAAAAAATGTCAAATTCTAGGTACATTTTGCTACATTCTAATGAATTTAAGACTTTTCAGAAGGAATACTTGTGCAAGAAGAAATGCACCTGTTATCTGCAGTAAATTGCATTTAGTTAAAATAAAGTGAAGCACATAAGAGCTCCAAATGCAGGTCTCCCCCTTTCTCTCTTTCACAGTCTTGCATGCATGCACAAAGAGTATCAGCATGAAAAATAAGATTAACAATCATGAAACTAAATTAAATGATATTCCTACTATATAGAGGAATATTAGGGTCCATTTTCTGTAATCCTAGATAGATCTTCAACAATGTAGTCATTTTTTGTTTAAGGTTAAAAGGTTTTCAGATTCTATGAGTGAGTTTAAGACGACCAGCCATTTAAAAATAAAGTTGAGCAACAAACCGGCTTTAATAATATAGAACCACACTGAATGCTCATCTTAAACACAACATAATACTGGTCAAGGAAAGTTGGGAAAGAGTATGGAACTGAGTGCACTTAAGCTTCCACAACAGTACCAGTTAGGTGTTGAATTAATCCTCCATTTTAAGAGTCATCATCTGTACCTGACCATGTTTGTGCCTTGTGCTCCTTGCACAGTACTGACCCCTTCTCTATTGGTAAACATTAAACCTGGGGAAAAAATATAGGTGATGGTAATATTTAGAGCTATGATGTCTGTAATTATTAAATATAAGACACTTAATCTTCTAATAGATAATACATGCAGCATGAAAAGGAAGAAAACACTCAATTGCTAAAGAAGGTGGGCAAAGGGGTTGCTTGGACTTCTCACGGGGCGCTGGCCGTGGTATTCCTCAGCCCTCCGCAGGGGCTCTCGGTGCTGAGCCCTCAGGAGGGATGAGCAACCTTCAGCTCCTTAAAGTCAAAGGCAGCTGAGGATACTCGATGTTTAGGGTCCTTTAGCCTCTTTCCAGCACTTCACAAGCTGGGGCTGTGCGGGGTACCAGTACTGTCACTCACAAAGAGGATTTCGAAACTGGGCGATGCTCAACAACTTACTGTATTGCAGTTGCCCTTCAGCCATCTCTTGCTGGGTGGAGGTCTTGGCTCTGTTCTGCGTTTAAGCTGGTTCAGACTCCTGCTTATAATTTGATTACCACCCTTGGCTTTAAAACAGTACAGGAGAAAATTTAAATGCCTGCAGTTCTTTGGGATGGTTTGGGAAAGGGTTTTTAAAGGATGGTTTCCCTGTCCCCGGAGCGTCCGACTGTTTCTCCCGCAGCGTCTGTCACGGAGATGAGGAACTGCCTCCTGCCCTTCCCGCCTGCTCCTCACCCCTCCGCAGCCCTCTCCGGGGTCCTGCCTCCTCCCGCGCGCCCCGATCGCCACCCGATGTGCCCGCTGCCCGTCTCCCGGCGGCCCCGGCCTCCCGTTCGTGGCGGGCATCGCCTCAGAGGACGGGGAGCTCCTTGTCACCCGCCGTCTCCCGCGCCCTCTGCCCCTGCGGCGCTTTACCGCCGCTCTTCCTCCTTCCCGCCGCCCGTCTCCTGGCGCTCCGGGCACGTCCCAGCCCTGCCGTGCTGCTCCGCCATCCCGGCCCCGGCGGGCGCCTCCCCGGTGGCCCCGTGAGTCAGTGCCTAGCCTCCCCCCTCCCCCCCCGCCCCGGCCCAACACCTCCCTCAGCAGGGGCCGCGTCGGCGCCTGCCCCCGCGCCCTTCCCGCCCGGCCTGAGGGAAATGCCCCGGCTCGGAGTTGGCGGTGCGGGCGCCTGCCACGGCTCCGGGGAACGAGTGGCTCCACGGTTTGTGGAAAAGTTGTGTGCTTACCAGGTTAAAGGCGGGGTGAGGGGGTGCGAAGGAGAGGGAGGAGGAAAAACCACCACCCAAAACTGCTTACATGAATTTCCAAGCGCTAGACCTGCCTCCGAGATCAGCCCAATAAGAGCTGTCAGGGGAGGCTCCCAGCTCACTTTTCCACATCACTTCACAGTTACATTTGGCAGGCAGGCACGCTGGAGCGCTCAGACCCGGAATTAGTGGATTTATTTGGAATATTCCTGCTTTCCTGGAGACGTGCTGCTGCCACTGGCTTGTGCAAAGAGAGAAATTAATAACTGCACTTTAGCATGCAGGCACAGAAACCCGAGAAGCTAAGTAACCAGCATCTCCTCCAGCATCAGCAGCCTCAAAAAGCATGAAAAGAAAATCTGGAGAATCCTGCCTCTTCACAGGGACTGACTAATGTTTTTTACCTCACCCTTTCAATCCGGGTGTGAAGTGGCTGTCAGTAAGCGGTTTCCTTGGCCCTTGAAAGAGTGAGTATTCATTTTATGAATATTATTTATGTCTTGCTGGCAGAGGGCTGTCTCTGTAGATTTCTTTTTGACTTAGTGTCTGTGTTCTTGCAAGGTGCACTGTGCATGTACCTTCCTCATTAATAGGTACAGTATTAGGCTGAACTGTAGTGGCTCATTAAGTCAGATGTTTTGAGATTCCTGATAATGAAAATGTCATGGGATGTTAGGATTTTTTTTATTCCCTTGGGAGGAGGAGGAGCGGTGGTAGTGTGGCTATTTCTCTTCCTGTTTTGTTTTTTGGGATGGGTTTGATGGTGGTTTTTTTTTTTTTTTCTTCTCTTCTTTCCCTTCCCTTAAAGGATCAGGACTTCAGATCACAGAGGGTTGCTTCCAAGGCTGGAGAACCTATTTCTTGTTTTCTTATTTAGCACAATAAATCTCTGGGCTATTTCACTGTGTTGAATAGATGCAGGGCTGCATTCATGCATTGAAATAGATTGCAGTTTTCGTGCTGAGAATAAAAATCACCCACTAGCCAAATATGTAAATGAAGGAGGAGGAGGCTGGAAGAACCATGAGGGGGGGGGAAGTCCCCCCGATTTATCACTACCTTCCTTCCCCCCAAAGCTCTACACCCCTTAGGTAAATAAATTAATAGGAATGGTATGATAGCTTCCTTTCCTACTTTCAGAGAGGAAAGCATCCCAGAAATACTTCTCTTCCTCTTAAAAGCTGAGACGGGAATGAATCATTAGCCGTAACTAGCTAGGAGTCATCCCTGTCCCGCAAGTTGTTTTCCTTCCCTTTCTTTGGTTGACTAAATAGATAATGCACCCAGCTGAAACTTCGGAGAGGGAGAAAGCCCCTTAGCTCCAGTTGCTTGTTAGTTGCATCACTGCCAAGGCTCCCAGAGAAGAAATGCGGGAGTCTGTCAACCCCTGAAGCTGACTGTTCCACTAAACACTTCATCTTCTCTTTGAGGAAGACAGAGGAGTAACACGTACTTATGCTCTGCTTGGCTACAGTGTCTGTTGGGTAGCAGCATCCCAATCGGGAGCCCTGACCTGTCAGACAGCATCCCTGCTAGACAGTATCAGACCTGTATATGGTGCTTGGCTGGGGAGCCTGGGAGGCATTGCAAAGCTTCATCGCAGAAAGCCTATGGCAGTTTCTATGTGGATATTATAGAAGAGATGAATTCAAATCCTTATTTATTTACTGCCTACCGCCATGAAGGTGACACCACTTAACACAGGCAGAAATTCCTGTGTGGTTCATTGCTGTTCGGTCATGTCTTGAATCTGTCTCAATTCAAACAGTTTGTGTTTAGTGCCAGACTAAATAGAGTGGAATCAATCCAACCTGGCGCATAACGGCATTACACAAACCTGCTCGTGTTGCCAACAGGTATCAAACTCTCTACCTTCACTTCTCCCTCTTCTCTTTCAGACAGGCACAAACGCACATGCTCTGTTTCATGCAAGCGACTCTTTCCTCTGAAAGCAGGAATAAATACTCGTACAACTTTCATAAAGGCTGATATGTCTAAACAGCCAACTCGATCGCATGAACAGCTCGCCATTTGCGTCCCTGAGTATCACAGCCAGATGTTTTTTGGGGGATGTTGATTTTAAGACACCAAATAGCATTAACTGTTTATTGTTTAAAATCTACCATGTTAGTGCTTAGTAGGAGGGAAGCTAACAGCTGCTCACTTCAGTTTCAATTAAAGAATAGAGCTGATAGCTACTAAAGCTATAGATAAAGAATCCTCTTAACTTCACTCATCCTCTTTTGGAAATTCTTCAAGAGTTTCTCTGCAATAAGGATAAAGAGAAATATATAGTACTCTTATATGAATGATATTCCTCCTCTACATTTGATGCCAGCCTTATGAATAAGAAGAGACTTCACAATAGGTTTCTTAGTAAATATAAGTAAATAATATATACATTCGGAAGACTGAAAAATTACCCTAGTGTACATTTTACCTGTCTTAAATAAAATGGTAAAAGAAGTTATTATTTTACATACCTGTGAAATTATCAAATTTCACACCCATAAAATGTGATAACATCAAAACCCAAAAGCTCTCTGTAGTGTCACCTCTAAGCCTAATTGTATGAATATCTGCGACAGAAAAACCCTGGAAAGGGAAGTGATTGTTATGTGATATTCTAGTCTAGGGTTTTCATCTATTCAGCCTTATTGTTCTACCTTACTGCATATATAACGAGCACAGCTTTCTGCTGGCTTCTTCCTAGGCTTGCTATTTACTAACTCTCCCTTCTTTTTTAAAAAAATTGCATTCTGGCTGGAAAGGACTTTGATTTCCATGCCTAGTTGTAAGCTGAGGGCCTTCAATGTCCTCGGAGATTGAAGTATTTCACGAAAGTTGGCTCTTAAGTTAAAGGTGAACAATTTGTTAACTGAGCAGGCTGCTAGCCAAGAAACTAACTTTGGACATTTTCTTCGATATTAAAAAAGTCAATAAGAAGTATGTGTGCCTGCTTAACAAATGCAGCTGGTCTTAATAAGTATCTCTGTACAGGACATCTACTCCTTTTGCATCTTTCATTAAAAACAAATTTAATGTGTGAGATGAGGTAGAATCCTCCTTAGACAAAGTTTCTCAGTGCTTTATCGATATATTTTTAGTCATTCCCATCTGCTCCTGCTGCTGAAGTCCAAAACAGAGTTGTAAAGGGGGAAGTAGTCCCACAATCAGATTTAAATTCACTTTCTTTGTCATTAGTAATTTTCAGAATTTTTCCAATAATATTGGGCCTTTACCAAATGAATTGATTGATTCCTGGATGCTCTATTTGTATCTCTGTTAACATATGCTGCATCATCTTCTCTAGAAAAGATATATTTGTACTCCCTTCTTCAGGATATAGAACTGTTATGAGTAAGAACACACAATGAGCCATGAATTTAGATTTACGTTTATTACCCCTTGGAGTACTTCATGAATTTTCTTTCTATTTCTTCTCACACGGTTGCAGATTTAATCTTTTAAAATCTTCATTTCAGAAGACCTAAGTGCCCTACAGGCTTTAGCTGGGACTTTTTCAGTCACTTATTGAAATTAGGGGCCTGGAACCCACCCACTTGACCCTTGATACATACAGCTAGTTTCATTTCCAAAACTTGAGAGACTTTCAAGGCAAAAAATACTGATCTCTAAGTTTAGGAACAAGAGGCAAATGTGAACGTGTACTTTAAGCTCTTGGTGCTGCATATAAGTGATGATTATGCATACTCTGTAACAGAAAGAAACTTCTCATGCTACGTGGTATAAACAGGTATTTTTATAGCGCATCCAATAACCATAAGATGTATGGTATCTTAGCTGTATTCCTTTTCTATTCTGTTTTCCATTTTGATACTATTAGAGCCTGACCTTTTGGATATACTATTAATACTGACAATTGTATGCTCACAGTATGCACTATAGCTGTATCATAAGAGTCTTTCAACTATGAGTTTAAAATAATACAAACTAAATTCTTTCAGTGGGAGGGAAACGCTAAGGCATTTTGAGCTTGGAACATTTTAAGCATCATCGCTACCATAAGATCGCATCAATAGAATTAAATTAGATGATAGAAACTCAACATTTTTCTTAGTGTTGTTGCCATAGAAAAGGTGGCTCACTTCATAGCTTTTTTGAACATAACTGTTTGAGCAGTAGACAGAAATAGAGCAAAATAAAGTCCAATTTGATATTTCAAGTATGTGTGTGTATAGATATATATTTTCCCCCTCAGATAGACCCCTTTGTTCTGGAATCTGTTCAGCATGTTTCTCATTTTGTCAACCAAGTAAATAACATCACCACAGTGATATTTCAACTATACTAATAAAATTTTGTTCCCAAAACACATTGGGGACTGGTGGTATCTGAAGTGGTAAGTGCAAGCTGAAAAGGAAAGATGATTTCTGAACTGGTTCAGTTACCAACAGATAGAGTTTAAAGCATCCGATTCCAGGCAAGAGACAGATTTCTACCTGCGTTAGTCATGAGAGTAGCTTTTGTCCATGAGTTGCAATGATAATACTTACAGAATTGATTTTCCAAGGTGTTGAACATGATGTGTCTTGTAAAAATCATTGGAATTGAGAATGATCAGCACCTTGGCTTGGATTTGAAATTAGTAATGTCAACCAGTCCTAGATCTGAATAAGTGAAACGTTCCATGAGAAGTGTCTATCGTACCCCGCGGTGCCTAAGTCAAAGACAAGCTCAGAAAGGTGTTTCTCAGTGTGTCTTGCTCAGGTTTTTGCAACTGGATGTGGGAGTTCAAACATTATGAAAGTAGTCAGTCTTGGCAGTCATTAGTTCACAGTTTCTACTTTCTAATTTGGTGTGCATTTGGTTGAAGTAGTTTACTTCTGGGAAGCAATGCTCAGCCTAATTTGAGGAACTCAGATAATCATTTAAATCCATTTCCTTTGCAGTCACTGGTTATAATCGTACGCATGTGTAATTTTATATTTTTACATGGATTTGTATATTTTAAAAAAAATTGAAGCCCCTAAATACTAATGCAAATGGACTGTATGCATTCAGAGGTAGTGCAATTCATTAGAGTTTTGTAATTGAGCAACACTTTAGATATGAACCTCTCTTATGGTTTAAATGCAACAGCTACGATTGCCTTTTAAGTAACAGATCATCAGAACTTAATTCTTAATGTTGCTGAAGTTTGGATTGAGTTCTGTATTCTAGGCTGTGGGCACTTTTTTTTTTGTGTATGTCCAAAAATCAGATTCAAACAAACAAAACAAAAAAACCAAACCACAAAACAAACCCACAAAAACCTCAGCCTGGCAACTGCAAAAGAAGTAAGGTTCATGTTGGAGGATGCTTATTCTTTCCAAACAACTCATTTTAATTTGATGGTAAAACTGCCATCAAATTCAATGATGCAAAATTAAAGACCTTCACTTCTAATTTCATATATTTCAGCAAAAAAATTTGGGTAGGTTTACTGCAGCAGTACTGTCTGTAGTTAGAAAAGTCCAGTTATGTTCACATTTCTCCTTTTTAAAGATTTTTTTTTTTTAATGTACACCCATGTTTTTGCATATGGCTGGAAAGTTAATATAGCTTTCACTAAATCATGATGACCAGTCATCATTTTATATTCTTAGCTTAATCAGAATACATTTCAGGAAAACTTGTTTTTCCTTAATTATTATGTTTTGTTTATTTATGTAGAGAATACCTAATATTCTTTAAAGAAAACCAAGTAAAATGAAAGCTCTGTTGTATATCAAAGAAAGACTGAAAAGGAAGCCCAGAAAGCAAGATATTTATGTCCTCCATTAATATTTAAACATTTTTTCAGCAAGTACAGGATAAGCACATCCCAGCTGCTGAAACTCTCATGATAAACGATGCCCTAGGCAGAGCATGGTTAACACCTAATTCTCAGTCACAAGCCAATCTGTTTGCCTTTTTATGAGCTTTCTTCATGTTGTGCATAACTTGCCTTCGCCCTTCCCTTTAAAAGTGATATAGGTCTTCAAATTATGTAATGCACCCTTGTAAAAATGAGCATCAGTTGAGAGATGAGGTTGGCATGAGCTGAAGCTATTAAATCTATATGTAATGCAGTTCTATTTTAGTCAAAGGAAAATCTCTTTAATCAGTGGACTGCAGAGAATAAAAATTACTTCAGTTCATTTCTTCCTCTTACTATAGAATGAAAACAATGCAGATACAACTATTCTTGTCACGTTTAAGTTTCTGGACCACCTTGGTTGTTCAAACAAATCTTGACTTTCTTCCCTCTGTTTTGAGCCTGCATCATGAGCTTCTCAGCACAATGGTGTGAGGTGAACGGATGTTTTGACAAACATCAGTGGAGTATCTGACTCCCATAAACCCAAAACCTATTTTTTTTTCTACGTATAAGACATTGAAAAGGAAGTTTGCAAATACCTTTTGTTCTACCATAGATCTAAAATAGATCTATATTGTCATATTAATGCCTATTCTTTTGGTATCAGCTGTAAAGAAAATAAAAAATCCACAAAAAAAACCCCAAACAACAAAACACAAACACTAAACCTCTATAGATATTGCATTTCCTTTCCAATGAAATTAGTTAAACAAGACCTATTACTTCAATTGCAAACTGTGGACCACATACTACCTATGTCCTGTATCTGTACAGTGCCTAGCACAGTTGGATTCATGACTGGAATTCCTGAGCACTGCACCATGCAAGTAATAACAAAATAAAAGAGAAAAAATAGTTTAGAAGTGCTAACACTACACTTAGTGGTTTAAGTGCCTTCTGGTTCTATAAAGTAGTGAATGCTTCTGGAAAGACTGACAGCTTTATATACAAAGTATCAGAGCCTTGGCAGCTTTAAAGATGGCCCATGTTGGTTTTACTATTGAAGAATAACAAAAATATAACTGTTAATTTCAGTACAACTTAAATAATAAGCATGACATCACAGGGCCAGGATACTATTTTGTGGGTTGTTTTTGTTTTGTTTTTTAAAAATAGGATTTCCTGCAAGTACATATTTGTCAAAAAGTATAAAAAAGATTTAGGTAGTCACTAACATAAAATAGACTTTGTAGATATGATAAAGTACTATGTTAAGCAATCAAAGAATAATGGACAATTTGTTACAATATATTACTTTGATTAAAGAAGATATATTTCAATGTGATGTACATATCATTTTCTCTTTATCCCAAAGCATTAGTCAAGTTGTGTAATGACCTATATCCTGCAGCAGCCTCATCTCTACTTCAGAATGCCAGTCATGGTGTTTCCTAGTTAAAGCAAAGGAGTAAGACGAGAGAAGAAGAATTTATCTTAGAAAAGCTTTTCTAACCCTTCCTTCCCTCTGCCTCTGAAACAGATCCCTAAAACTGAAGTAACCTGCTTTTACTAATAATAATCTTAGAGACAGATGAATAAATACTCCTATAAATATTAAAGATCTAAACACTGAAGAAACCGTTGCCTTTCTGTGCTGGCATGTCTGCATGTCTGTATTACCTCAGTGCAAGTATGGATTCCATCAGCTATATACCCAATGCAAAGACTGACAAACACTGTGCTTAAAAAGAGTCCCTTAGCATTTGACACAAGCTTAACAACTCAATAACCTAAAGAACTGTTCAGGTGTCTTTATAAAGAGCAGCAATACATGACTAAGTGTAGAAAATAAGGTGGCATATCCTTGCACACTGAATTACTCTGTGTGCGTAGGACAGAACATCTAAGACCAAGAGAAAGAGAGGGGTAGTGTCTGTTAGCATTGTTGCTGAAATAAGTAATTCTTTAGATAACTGCCTTTTGATTCTCCAAGCGAATTGCCACATGTCATGTATCAAAATAAATTTGGACAATTGATTTGCACTCGTATTGGCAGGATCCTCTCCGGCACATCTCTGCACAAAGTATACTTCAAGTGTATGCCACCCTGCTGCTATAGCAGAGTTAGCATAACATTTTCCATTTCATTTTCCTTCCTTTGAAATTTTGGGTGCTTGGCCTAAGGAAAGGACGTGTGGATAATGCTTTTCTATGTTACAGTTAACTCCAGGTGACATAACAGTCCCTTAAAATCACTGCTAGTCGGTGAAATTTAGAGCAGCTACAAAGTATAATTATGATTTGGGGCCATGCCTAGAACATGCATGGCCCAGAATCTGGCTGCTGGCTTGCTGCCGTTTTCAGCACTTCTCCACTGTGCGGTAGTGCATGCTGCTTGCGAGCAGAATCACTGGGACTTCCCCTCCTGACAGACTGTTCTCGGAGCAGCACATCTGACTGCAGCCTTGCTGCAGCTGAGATAGTGGGAGAAGTTTTTGTCCCTAAAATCTACCAGTATCAATGAATGGAGCTGCATCAGACTGCCACGGTTATACTAGGAGTCCATCAGGGTTTTATTTAAGTAGTTTCACTGCCCCTAATTTCTTGTTCTCTCCTCTTTTCCAGAAGTTATCCTCCACTCAGTTTTGTTGACTCAACTATTTGACTGCTCTCTAAAGCACACAGTCAAACTTCAAATGCTCTTTGGCAGCACAGCTGTTTGCAAAACTTTCTGTTGTTGTCCTGTAGTTTGTGGACTCTTTAGTTGTGCTGATGCAACTGCTTGTTGCTTACAACCATGCTGTAAACTAGATCAGTGCAATGATCTGGGTTATAAACTTGAAGCAAAAGACTTCTTGAAACAGGGCATTGTTGCAATTTTTTTTTTTAAACCCCACATCTCACTGATCTGGCTTAGTGTTGCCTTGCAAATAGCACAACTGCAGGGATAGTAAACTGCAGTGAGGAAAGGAGTGGGGATGGAGAAGAACTATTGGAAATGTGTAGCTGGCATGTTGCAGGGGTGGGGGGCAAGAACCTCTGAAATTAAAATTGCTCTTGGTGGAAGAATAGCATGAGCAATGGCCTAACCCAGCTCTGTCAAAATGATTTGGTTTAAAAAACACCTTACTATTACAAGCGTTTAAGTTAACAAGATCATTTTGACAGAACTGGGTTAAGGAGTGACTACACATACAGTTATGCTGGCAGATAAGAGAGGCAGTAAAGTCTAGCCAGGACATGCAAGTGGCGTTTTGTGGTGGGCACTGTAAGCATGACCTTAGCTACTGCCATAGTAGCGTGTCTGGTTACAGCCTCAGTCCCTCTTCATCTTGCAGTAAGGTAGAGAATTGCTTTTTAATTTTTTTGGTGTATATGTGAGTAGTCTTTACACAGATGAGTAATCTACTGAAGAATAATAGTTGTTATTTATGGCAAGAAGTACATATTCCTTTGCAGTAGAAACTTGAGAATGCTGCCTTATCCAAGGTAATTTAAAATCAAGTTCAGGTACAATATAATGGGCACATGCTGGAAACAGGATGAGCATGTAGCAAAATTACGTGGACAAGGATGCCATGATTATTTATATATTGTTTATGGTGTCTTGATAGTTCTATTCTGATGAACTTTGGTTTTGTTCTGCTTTAATGGCAAATTAAAATCCTTACCGCAGTTGTCTTATGGGTAAGAATTGTTCCTACAAGTGAAACTGGAGTGCTAAGGCCTTATATTTTTACTACTGAAAACTTAAGACTCTATTGTACTGCCAAAAGAGGATCAATGAAGAAAAGATGATTGTGATTCCCTTGGTGGGAAGGCTTTGCATCATGTTGCTGCTGTCGATGGAAAAAGACCCTTTCTGAATCCTTGAGAAATGGGACTAGGAAGCATAAGTGGTAGCATAGCCAATAACTGCAGTAGTAAAAGTAAACCTAAAGAGCTTAAGGAACAGTGTGAACAGTGTGAAGCCAAAAACCCCCCCAAAAGATAGTGTAGCTACTGTGGGGACAAAAAAAACAGGAAGAGGAGAAATGGCCAGAGGTTAAAAAAATAGTACTTTGAACAATAACAAGGAAGTTGTTTGGATGTTAGTAAAGGAAACACTAAAAGGTACAAAATACCTGTACCTGTGTACAGGCTGTCAAAATGGATCCCAAGTCTGTAAACCTATTGACAGGGGAAATACAATACTTGATCATGAGCTGTGGGAAACCTGTGACAGTGTAGAGAGAAGCTCATTGCTGCTTAATGAATTTCAGATAAAGGAAGTCACAAGATGTAAATTTTTGTCAAGGACACCTGATTTAACCTTACTATTTTATTCTTCTAACCTATATTAAAACTACTACCTACAGCTCTGTTTTGCAGGAATAAGGATCCTTATTTCTGGTAGAAATTAAATTAATTTTTCTGGATATGAAAACCCATGTGGGTCGAATGGAATTTTGAGGCTCCAAAGGAAACACACAAAACGCAGAGGCTCTCTGCCTGCTGTTGCACAGCACTAGTTGGAACTCTCCAGGTGATCAGTAAATGAATACCTCATCAATTATTTGAGGCTGCTTGTATTATAATGTACACTTGCTTATATTGAATTAGCATCAAAGGTAGAGATTATGCATAAAGATATCTAAAACATTTTTACTGGAACTCAATTACCTTTATGTATCGTTTACCTCCTCTTATTGTGGCAGTTTGATATTGGTCTTCTGAATGCATGCTGAAGAGGTCATTTAATGTACAAAATATAAAAGATCCTGAAAATTCTACCAAAAAACCCAGCTGCTTTAGGCAAAAATCACCAACTTTTGTTTGCCATCTCTAATGTAGCTTATTTAAATAAATGAGTAATTCAAGGTGGGTTTTTCACCTTAAGTTATTTAAGAATTAATAAAATCCACCCTAATGAAACAGTGAGGTCAAAGGGTTTAGCTATTGCATATCATGGCTATTAAAGATAAGGTAAATGCAGAATGAAATAAAGAAAAAACTTTGTTGCAATTCTTAAGACAAGCCTCTGTGTCTTGTACATGAAGAAACACTAAAGTGGCTCTAAAATCTTTTAAACTAAGACCGTGGTGTAAATCAATGCATAAGCATTGCGATAAAGTGGTTTACTTGACCAGATAGATATTCTGTGGTTTGAAACCTAAAAATAAATTGTTTGGGTTTTTTAAAGCTTTTTATCATCTTTGCTGCTTTTTCAATGAGAACTTTATATATTAAACTAATTTTATTAATTTTATTAATCTTTTTAAAAAATCTACAGCATTCCAGTGTTCACCTTTTAAAGCTACAAGCTGCTTCTAAAATAATTGTAACACAATTAGTTACATTGGATATGCTAGCCATCATAAAGCTTTCCACCACTCACATACTAACTGATAACAGTTCTCATTTTGTACATATGCTATAACTATCTACTGTCATACCTGATTCTGACTTTATACAGGCAGTTAGCTCATACAAGTAACCTACACAGATTTTTAGTTCCAAAAGAGGTTGCAATGTATATTACATCAATTTCTGAAGCTGGTATGCTAGTTATGTTCTAGCGTTAGGTTATAAACTTCTCCTTCATTGTAATCACTTTTTGTGTTGTACTTGAATAAAACTTTCATACTCTATGGCCTAGAGTTGTATCAGTAGTGCTCCAAAATGCATGTTCCTGTTAATAGAGTAATGTTTTTTCTAAAAGTATATCAACACGTACATACAAGGAAAACAAAGAGCTCAGCTTTATCTATATTTCTCTATAGGTTGTGCATGAAGAACCAAATTTATGAATATACTCTTATGTTTTTGAAACATAAGACAGTTATCTGAATCTCTGCTACCTGAAATAGTATCACATTTTCTTTCATCTATTTGCTACATTAAAGAAATTCTTTACATTTTAAATATATCTTTCCCCTCTCAGGGATGCATGAAGAGCTAAAGCTGTTTTGTAAACAGCTTTGCTGGATTAGAATTGTATCTGTAATTGTATATATCATACACTATATAGGGAAACCACTTAAAAGAACAGTGAAGTTTAGTTAAAGAAAACAGCCCAAGCCTATACGAATACCTGGACGTTCAGAACAAAAATTATGCTTTTATCAATACCAACAAAATCTTTGAGGGTGGAAATACACTCTTTAAGGGCTGTGTGCTTGCTCTCTTTTGATTGCTTAGCAAAAGGTAGTTCTGGTTTCACAAGAATAATTTTGCTGTCATTCCATACTCACCACTTCTTTAGACCCTGGCATAATATAAAAAGGGAAAATGCTCGTGTGCCTCACCTGCTACTCTTCCCTGATTACCAGACCTCCCTTTACATGTGGCTTTTTAGTACCGTTATAATAGCCTGATTCAGTTGCAATATCAGTTTCTATTACACATCTAATCCAGAGGATTATAATTTAACTACCAGGCATTTCTTGATTTTCATACTAGCCAATATGAAAAATGCAGGGCCAAGTGTTTAATAATGCCTTCCGTCAGTTCACAAAAACATACGTGGTGTTCTGCTCCCAGGAATGGAGAAGAAAAATAATTTCCAAATTTGATAAAGAAATTTGGGGAAAGTACAATCTCCATACATTGCACAAAGTAAATGCCACAATTCACTGATAAAGCAGTGAATCCCAAATAAGAGTCTGTCTCAAATTTCAAAAGGCTCCAGCAATCGAGGTTGAACTGTGGAGAAATTTATCCAGCTCTGCTGTTACACACTGATCACATTCCCCTGCAGTACACAGATATGTGCAAAAGCCCTATGAGATTTTTTTCTTTACCCTGCACTGCCTAACACTTGCTTAACTTTCCTGTCAGTACTTGAGAATCTGAGTTTTGTGTTTATTGAGCTTGCATAATTGTACTCTTCACCAGGTTATTTCATTAAGTTAGGTTTAATGACATGCTATGTGCATTACTAATATTTTTGGTGAGCTTTTGACTCTTGTTTGCCTTAAGGTATTGCCGAATAGGGAGCTCCTGTGAAGACAGTCCAGTCACAGTGAATCTTATGCATTAGTGCTAGTGGATAGGACCTAAATTTGATTGGAATACGTGAAGAGTAACAGGCAGGAAGTCTGGGGGAGGAACTGAGGAGGGATGCACTGAAACAGACTTAATGCTTGCCAAGGTTTCAGAGTGGTGGCCTGAAAAACAAATACCCTGTTCTTTCTTCAAACAAAAATGTTTCTGTGAGCATCGTATTGCTTTATCTCATTTAATTCATCTCTTTTAGAAGACAGCCTGTATAGATTAATTAGGAATTGTTTTCAAAAAGCCTCTTGAATAGGAAAAGTGCTTTATTATTATTTGGTCCTGTTAGTAAAGAGCACTATACTAATTTGTACTGGCAAAGTAAGAAAATCAGTCATGGTCTAGTTGGGTTCTTTTTAAGGCTTTTTTGATCATAGTTGTAATGTACTATTCTGTTTCTTGTGGGCCTCCTCCAGCTACAGAAAAGGGCTCTCAAGTTGGGTTTTCAATTTATGTCCCCAGTTTTAAATTTAATCCTGACTATTGTTTGAAGATAATGTCTATTGCTGTTTTATAGTGGTTCTATTTCTCCTATGTTTCAATTCTTGCTCCGTTGAAGGTATCAGAAAAATCTATCCCCTGACAGATACATGTACCCACAAGTTCACTCACGTATGTATGAGGATCCCATACAAACAAACTTTACCAATTTCATTGAGAGCTTGGCTGTTTTTCTCTTTTGATAGCTTCTACTATCTAATATGCGCTAGGAAGTTGAGCTTTTTAATGTGCTAGAAAGCAACAGCAGTAACCTCCATTTAATTCCCTAGACCAAAGAGGGTTTTCAGAGGGTGACTTGACAAACCCTTCCCATCAAGTAATTAGACTGTTTGCTCCTCATCCTTTTCCCTTTACTGGGATTGAGAGAATGCCAAGAGATTGAAGGCCTCTCTTGCTTCCCTCACATTTTTCCCAAAATTTCATTGCAAGAGCACACTGTATTCTCTGATTTCTTTCTTTCCATCTCAGCTGGCAATGAGGCCTAAACAATGTTTCTAAGCCACACAGTTACTTCTGTAATGGGTATTCACCTCATTCTTGATGCATTGTCAAAGCACTGCGCTATTAGCTTACCATTCTTCCATGCTACTTGAGATACTGAATTTTAGTTTAACAGCTCTTCTCCCCTTTTAAAAAGACAAGTTTCTCACAGTTTCAGATTTTCATGCAACAGATTTCACAGTTGCTTTGGCAATTACTGAAGTTTAAAAAAAAATACTTTTTACATTGTTTGCTTTTAAAATAACAGCTGACTTCTACTGGTGTTATTCATGTTTTCAGATATTTTCTTCCATGACTCAAAAAAAACCCTCCCACAAAAAACCACAAACCCACCCGCCCCCAAAACAGCCCCAACTCCCCAATATTTTCATAGATATGCAACAGTAGAAACTCATTTTAAAGTGGAAAAAAACCTGAAGCCTATGACACAGTGTAAGCTTAAGAGTAGACATTTCTACTTATCTTGTATAGAGTGGTTTCTCATGAGATTGTTTAGATACATTTTCATTGACTGATTTATATCAGGAATCTTTTTACAAAACTCCAGCCTTATTAGAGTAGCTGTAATGCAACCCTTCTCCCTGAGATGTCCCATCTATCTTTCTGAGTGATCCATGGCTGCATTTCAGGTTTTGCCAATCACCGTGGCATTAGCAAACCCTACTATGTTAACTTGCTTGTCCATTTCAAGGAATATTTACACTGAGATGAAACCTGATGTGGACTTCTAATACATGAAAGGGTGGGTGGGGAAAGAAAAACAAAATGCTCCCCTGTGTGTCCATCAAGGAAAATGTCTTTGAAATAAAATCTGTGTGTTTTCTCTCAAAGCTAGAGAGAGACACTGAGAGTCCTATAGCATAGATGCACATAAATGAGCTTTCTTAGGTTCTGGTAGTGGTCTGGTTTGGGGGCCATGGATTTCACAGTGGTTCTTAACATTCCTGTTCCTCTCCTGGGCTGTGAAGGTTTCGCTGAGCTGTGTGCTGCTGCAGTTAGATGATTGCTAAAATCAGAATGAATTGCTGGAGCCTTGTATACTTACTAGAAGAATATTTTTTTTTTCTTGTGGAAGACAGGAGAGTAAGTCTGTACGCAAGAACTTCTGTTTTATTTGACTTTATTATTTGCCATGTGTATCAAAGTGTTTATAGTTGACTACATAAAAAGTACAGGCTAGCAAGAAAACCAGGAGCTTCTTCAGATCCTAAGACAAAGTGCTCGTAAAATGTTTTCCTGAGTGCATGTAATCATTTATCTGGATCTTCTCTCACTATTTCAGGCAATAAAGGAATTCACAGAATCACTTTAATTTTTTTTAACCCACTTAATATGCACTAGTATTATGTACAACAAATTTAAAACCTAATATGACTTGTTTATGATATAAAAGTAAGAAAGATCTTTCAGAATGCTTTCTTAAGCTCTTTAGTCACTGATTTGACTTTTTTTTTTCTCCCCACCAGGAATCTTTAATGACTGGAAAACTCAATGGATCATGTTTTTATAATCTAAGCTATTTTTACGTTGACTGTGCTGTAAACACATGGAGGAGCTGTAAGTAAATGTTCTGTACTGCATGATGAATTGGATTCCTACAGTCTGGAGGAAAGCAAAATAATAATTTTATTTCTGTGGTGATTTGCGTAGCTTGTGGTATAATGCCAGAAAGACTAACGGAAATGCTTATGGATACATGGACTCCATTAATAATATTATGGATTACTGTCCTTCCTTCCATTTATATGTCTCCAATGAATCAATCTCAAGTACTACCAAGTGGATCTAGTACAGGACTAAAAAAACTAACTGAAGAACAAAGAGTTTTGAACCGTTCCAAGAGAGGCTGGGTTTGGAATCAAATGTTTGTATTAGAAGAATTTTCTGGACCTGAACCAATACTAGTTGGCCGGGTAAGGCAAGATTTGTTGTTTGGTTTTGTTTGTTTTGTGGTTTTGTTTTGGTTTTTTTTTTTTTCTCTGAGTATGTAAGTGTACAGCACGTGAAGGTCTTGAGTCATTTGGACTCTTCTAAGAAATTCAAATTTGAGGTGCTCTGTTACTCTGAAATTCTTCTCTAATATCCATACATTTGTGTTTTAAATATACCTTATTTTAAGGATATGGTTTCCTGCTATTTACAAAAAACTTACATGTATTCTATTTGTCAAAAATACACAAGCATGTGCACATTCTTTCTTTAATATTGTCAGTCACCACTCTTCATCTCTGTCAGCTGCAGCTTTTTATCAAAGCAGCTTTTTATAGTATGCTCCTATTTGTTCATTTAAAAAGGTTGTTACACCTATAGGTTATTTTCTATCTCCAGCCTGGTTACATGGAAATTATTTATGCTCTGAGAATTTTTTTATTTTTTTAAAATTTGCTGGTATATACAGCAAATTAAAAGGTACTAGTTTATGGGGAGGTCCTGATGTGCACATATATGAAGTAACGTTATTGCCACAGTTTTTGTAATTTATTTTCAAAGTTAGGAAGATAACACAAGGAAAATTATCATATTTTTCTATGTGTCCTAGCTTGCCTGCTTCCTTAAACCTTTTGTTGTTGCCATACATTAGCTCATTGTCATTACATTACATTATTGTCTCATTACCAGGCTACTGAAATTGAGTAAAAAAAATTAAAAATCTAAAGAACAGAAATTATGGATATTAGTTGATTTCATGATAATTTTGGAAATTTGCTGGGTAAATTAATAGCATATAGTCTAAAATAGGGACTGTCAATATATCTGTTATCAAAGAGAACACAGATCAAGTGCATTCTTAAATTTTCCCTAGTGTGGCTACTTTCCAGTTGACATTTAGGGTCAGAAGGTGTAATGAGCTTTATATCCAGTGACTTTTGAGTGCTGTGTTAATTTACATTTATATCAGATATTATATGTCTGTTCTCATTTGTTTTTCTGTGGTTAGTAACATATCTTAATTTCAGAGGGATAGCAATATGCTTATTTCATGTATTAAAATATTTTATCTAACCCATTCTTTTTTAGAATATTTTGGTCAAGCTTTTGAAATGTTTTTGTGTTGCTTTTGAGTGGCTGGGGAGAATCCTCAGTTTGTACTTTGTAGCACGTTGATTTTTCAGAGTCTATCCAAGTCTTAGTATTTCTACAATATTAGGTTTTTTTGATGGATGTAATATTCTGACTTGTTCAAGTAATTAGTGAATAGAGGTGGGTGGGTTAAACTAAGCCAAACCAAGAAAGACATTATCCCATCTTCTGCTGGCATTTTGAATAGAATTGGGTACTCTAAAATACTGTGACAATCTATTTGTTGAGACTGCTGCATAATTAAAACACCACATGATATAGATGGAAATGAGCAAAAAGTGGAATTTGCTCCCATAGGGAGAAATTCTTGGTTTATTCATGAAAATAGCTTAAATATTCTTGTAATTCTTGTCTGCATTTTTTTCACTGTCTCCAGAAAAATCATCTGTATTTCTGACTTATTTTTCTTTCCTGAGGTTTATGAGTACTATGGGCACGTTCAAACCCTGCTGTAGTCAGTGGGAAGAGAGGTACTCAGCATCTTTCAGAGCTCCTCTTAATCCCTCCTGACTACAAAGCAGGAACTCCCTCAGTTATACTTCCTGGCAATTCTTCTTCCCAAAACTTAAAGGTATACAGAATGTCACAAGCAAAACGTTCTCCTCCTCCATGAAGCTGGGCTATAGTTTGTCCTCTGTCACCCTCATTGGTTTCTTATCTACTGCAATTTAACAGTAACCTCCTTTTCAAAACTCACGGTAGATTTGCACTTACGTAGTTCCTCCTCATCTCTTTTCTACTTATATTCTTCCTCCAACCTTTCAATTCTACCCGCTTCCAGAGGATTTGCACACTTGGGGTATCTCCTTCATTCTGTGACTTTCTTTATCAACTATTTTTCTGCCATATGACTTACCTTGTTTGGTTTTTTGTTTATTTGTTGGGGGTTTTTTGCCACACTTCAAATGAAGGACACTCTGTAAAATACAATACAGTGAATTAATGTAGAGAGGCTTAATATTGTGGAGAGAATGATACCAAACATGTATGCTGTCTATTTGCTGCATTTTCTGGACATAGCTGTGGTTTTGTGCCATTATAGAGGCAGTGTTGCTTGCATATGCTTTTTACATGTGCAAAGTACTAGTATAATCTCCAAACAAATTTATTATTTGACCATTAATTGCTTCAAAGGGAACAATCTTGAAGCAAATCTAATTATGTAGGTTTTGGTTGCGGTTTTTGTCTCTTTCTACTCTATAGTAGAGTGTATGTGATACTGTGCATGTATGATTTGTACAAACATGTAACTAGGAGCTCTAGATAGCAAATAGGAACATAAGTTTTTGCATAAACAGAAATAATATACACACAAGCAGAATTTGATGTATGTTCTCAAGTATACCTTTAAAGCCCACTGAAAATTCAGCTCTTAAGAACTGCAGAATAATATTGATACTTAAATATGTTTTTCATGTCAGTGGGTAGAAAGGCACTGAGTAGAAGCATTTGATTTTAATGGTGTTGAAATGTATATCAGCAAAATAAAATTAAAAATTGAGATTAATTATAATAAACAGAATACAAATAACTTTCTAAATAAAAGCACGAATATAGAGTCTATGCATTCATTCTGTTAGTTACAAAGATCTCGTACCAAAGTTTCTGAAGTACAGATAAAGTTTAGCAAGACTGGGTTTACAGAGATAGGTTATATCTTTTATTATGCTGCTCAGTTTTTCCAGGAACAGCT
Organism: Balearica regulorum gibbericeps; assembly: GCF_011004875.1. Lineage (NCBI taxonomy): Eukaryota > Metazoa > Chordata > Aves > Gruiformes > Gruidae > Balearica > Balearica regulorum. The sequence goes on along the minus strand of NC_046196.1, from coordinate 8,633,031 downwards.
TTTAGGCACAAAGACCCTTCTTCAGAATTTTAAGTGTTGCAATACAACTGCACACTCTTCAGAGGTACTTACTCATTGCTGTTCTGCATGAATATACATTAATAAATGCATTCCCGATGTATTTGCTCTAATACATGAAAAAATCTGGGGTGAGACTATTAAGAGGGTTTAATGTGACTTCTTTCTTAAAGCGTGGTGGTTTTACTCAATGACTTGAGTAAAGGACAGGAGAAAATCTTTTACTTTCATTCTTGAACTTCTTGCAATGAGTTTGAACAATATGCACTTTTAATGTCAATTTTTGTCATTATATTCAGTGGGATCAAACTCAAATTTAAGCAGCTCTACTTGAGTTCACATATCTGTAAGAAAAACGTATGAATAGTTATCTCGGGGTGGCTTCTGAATTTATGAGATTTCTCTATAAAATGCTTTAAACATTCTAGTTTTTCGGTCTTTTGTCTAATATTACATTATTTTGACAAATGGTATTGTAATAAATTCCATATTGTTTTGATCTGTATATGTAGAAATGTACATAAGCATTTTGAGAAACCTACAAAGCTTTTTCCTGGTCATGTGACATACTTATTTCAAACGAGTTTGGTTTTGTTCACAGCAATACAATACAGAAAGATAGATTTACAAATACTCTTTCACACTTCAGGGTTTTTTTATCCATAGAAACAGGTACGTACTTTACAAAGCTACTGTGTCTACTTTAGAAGACCCCATATACTGCATATTGCTGTCAGCAGTTTGCAAGCCTCCCAGTGGCTGACAACCTCATTCAAGTGTAGAGCGATATGTCTTGTGATGCTGCGTGCCGTCCCTGTGGACTTGATTAGTTAGATGGAACTTTTACTTGCTATACACTGCTGCATTTTCTCAGTCTCCTCTACATGCATTTACAGCACCATGGCAGATGTGCTGTGAAATCTGTGGTGTAGCAAACACCACTGTTCTTTCACAGGAGACAGCCGCCGAATTCACAATGAAATAGATAATGGAGTTAAAAAGCGTTAGGAAACTAGGCTTTGGGTATATAATTGGAGCCCCTGTTTTATGGAATGTGTGTTATTTGTGATGTTTTGAATGGGATAGGACCTGGTTTAATAGACTTTTTAAGCAAAAACCTGGGATAATGTGTTAATAGTTGTCGTTTGTACGTACAATGCATGGAAAGAACCAAAGAGGGAGTGAAGGTGGAAAAAGTTTGGTTTTGTTTTGAATATTTTCTGACTTACCACTAAACGAATCAGCAGTTAGGTTCAGACACAAAATACTACACTAAAGGTCTGTCAGATCAGTGCTGTTCTGGGAGTACGCCCTGGTTTCTCCTGGAATCTTTCCCAGATTTTTTAAAATTTACCTGTTTCTAGTCCGAAAGTAATAATGTTTTGTGGTTTTTCCACGCAGTCTGAGAGATTTGTAAAATGAGCTGGCCAGTGAAGACCAGCACTTGTGCTGCGTGTACAGCTGCTATGTCACATCTGGGGCATGTGGTCAGTAGAAGAGCTGTGCTAGCCCTTGAGAAGTTGCTCTGAAAAGCCTGGGCCGGGGAGGAAACAAAGCACACTGAGTTACTGCGGCTCAGAAAGAACGTGGCCACGTCATCTCTTTAGTGCAGTGGACTCTCAGGTAGACATTTTTTATCTGTCACTGCAGAGTTTTTCTTCCTTGCTTCTGACTTAGATGATATGTGTCTTTTCACTCTGTTAAATGCAGATTTTATTTTTTTTATTTTTTTTTTTTTTTTTTTAATGGCTCATAGGATGAGGGAGCTAGGCAACTTTTGCTTTTTAGAGCAAAGATTTTATCCTTGATGTATGGGGCTTAGGTTCAGGCCTTCTTAGAGGAGAAATAATTTTCCTGTAGGAGGAGCAGTAGAGAGGCATCATGTTTTCGCAGTTAAGTGCTTCAGGCTGCACTACTGTAAAAAACGAACCTGGAAATGCAGAGAGCACTTATACATAGCTTTAAGCTGTATGTTCTACATTATACATGCTTTATGTAATCTTTGATTTCATTGCCAACATACATTTTATCTCTTAACAAGGAAATGGTAAAATCTTACTTGTTTAAAATTATAAATAGTTCTGTTGAAGTACAAGTGATACATATTTACAAAGTAAACAAGGTTTTAATTAAACAGGTTCTTTCCATATGTTTTCCTTTTTATTCCTGCATTGAGCTTGTGTTTATAATGGCTGCCTGAAAATACCGCTGTAGTCAAGTGTATATAACTGAGGTCTCATTACTTTAGGGATGAATTGCGTGCTGTTTCCCTGAATGGAAGAAATCATTGTGAAATATAGGTGTAGTACAGCCCTAGCATAGGTTTCATAGGGTATAGCATGGTCCTACATTAATGCAATGTTAAAGTTTTCACAGAACAACAGAAACCAGAACACCATAGTATATAGATTCTCCTCTTTTTCTTCTAATATAAACTTGTATGTTTTGCTATCGATGATTTAAATGCATACCATAAAATATTCAGTATCTGAAATGTTGCAAAGTCAACATTGCTTTCGGAGCCCTAGATTTTTGTTGTTGTTTTGCAACCATAATTATAGATTAATTTTCCTACTTATGTTTAATAAAATCCCAGAAGCTGAAATGTATCATTTATTTTGCTACTGTATTCTTTATGGAAAATACTAATTCCCCCTGCCTTTTGTGTGCTTCTGAAGGAGAAGAGATTACTATATACTTCATAGAATGCTCTGGTTTACATGGTCTAAATCAGCTTAGTAAGCAGGAGTACAGTTAGCTCTGAGAAAAGCTCTTCTTAATTAAATATTGCTGCAAAGACAATAAATATAGTATAAAACATTTCATAGAAGCCAGATAAAAATAGTGGTTTTCAAACAAATATTCCTGAATCTGCACAAATTTCATTTCTTTCTTTTTAACTAAATACAAGTTCCAAGAAATTTCTTCTTGGAACATATAAATCTAAACAAGGACAGTTTGACTGAAGTGAGCCAACAGTGTCTACATTTTATAATACAGTGTAAAAATCATTGTACTGATTTCTCTTAAGAGTTAACAAACAAGATGTATCTTCAGACTCTAAAATCTCATTTCTGTATATTTCTGGGAGTATCACTGAGTAAGGTTGAACACTTTCATGCTCCGGCATCTCCACTCTGGGAATATGAACACAATTTAAGTAGTCACAACTTAAACCACTTGTATGTCAGCTAGTACAACTGGACTAGTAATAACTTCAGAGGCATTTCATCAGATGCCTCCTCTATTTCTGCCTCACACTATTAAAGCAATAGAGTAAAAAGGTGTCACGTACCAGTATGGGCCACTAATGTGGAGAGCACTTAAAGGAATGCATTATAATGCCAAGTTACTTAAGAATTCTGCGTAGTAATGGGTCAACCTGCAAAACACCAGGCACCTTCTGAGCCATCTGTATTTTCTTTACTAAAGTGGGAACACCTCTGCAATGTGATTTGTTTCTTAAATTTTAGACTTCAGAGACAATAAGAGTAGAATAACTTCAAAAAGTTGGCATGGGTTTTTTGTTTGGTTGGTTTTGTTTGTAGAAAGAATGGTATATATCGTGGACATGATTACACTGTGTGTGCTTAGGTATTTGGAACCCCTGATGTTACTTTAACATTATTCACTTAAATTTTCTTGTTAGATTTTTCTATAGCCACAAAGATTTCTAATCTTCTGAAAAAAAGTAGCTAATATCGAGAATTTTTTGTGAAGAATTCGAAACTTGTGTACTTTTGTTCAATATATTGATCTAAACACTTTTTCTTTCAATGAATTGAAATGTTTTCCAACTACGCATGCAAAATGCTGAAGTGACAGTATGGAAAAATGAAGTAGAGCTTTGCACATGATATTCTGCACATGCCCTATGATCCTTTAGTCTTTCCAACATTGCTTTAGTAAATGGGTTTCAATTTCTACCTGTAGGGCCCACCTCTGGTGCTGTCAGGATGCTTCAGTTCCAGTTGTCAATTTAACTACCAATTAGTGCCAATTGAGATGGTGTTTTTTTGCTAAAAGGTTGTCCTTTCTGAATTTGACAAACATATTTCCCATAGGTCACTGAAAAAATCAGATAGTAGTGACTTCCCAAAAGTGGCAGAAGATGTTGCCTTTCAACCATTAAAGCGAACGGGTGTATTTATTGTTTCCAGGTCCTGATACGGTGTTCCTCAGTTTGCCAAGGATTCATGTAATGAAAATGTTAAAAATTATTTTGCATTAAAATGAGAAATGCTTCAGGACTAATTCCTTTAGTACCTGCAGGCTTTCAGTAAGAGCTCTGGAGCTGAAGTGGGTGATACCTTATGAACTACATTACATCTGAGAAAGACTGGCTTTCTAGCTGGTGGACAGCTCTGTATTTTTAGGATGTAATAAGTACACATTCACAGTAATCACAAGAAAAAATAGTTTGCATGTGAAAATAATGGGAAAGAGTTTGCATAAACTTTGTTTCTTGAAAGTTCTGTTTTAAAGATTGGGGTTTTCCTATTCTGGTAAAGTGAAAGAAGAAAAAGGAAGGCATAACGTGTTGTGCAACAGACTGAGGACTTCACACCTGAGAGTCTTTTGGGTTTTGGTGGGCTTTTTTGGACAAAGCTAGGGCTGTTGATGCTGTGTAATTTAATCTGAATGTGAAGCAGTCAGCTTTATTACAGAAATAATTTGCTGCAATAAGTATTTTAGGCAGTGTTTAAAGATAGCTGTTATTTGAAAGCAATGTGTGGGGCATTTGGCATTGAAAATAAATGTAGATATTATTCCTAAAGATTTTTAAGCAAATATTAATGTATCTGATAACCTCTTGGTGATCCCTGAGGAATACCTGTAGCGATATAGAGTAATATCTAACTTTCCTTTTTTCTGAAGACTCTCTATTAGTGTAGAGATTCCCCTTCCATACTTTATTTCAAAACCTTCATTTTATAGTAATCATGCCAGCAGCTAAGAAAAAGTAAGTGTAGCTCTCCCTGGAGACTATCAATGCCATTCCTGAATTAACCCGAGGAATCATTAGGAGCAACATGAGAAATCCCTTTTCTTATGGGTCTGAGCTCAATAACTGTTACACACCCAGTCCCGAGTGAATAGAAGCAAAGCTGAGGGTTTGTGTTTCAAGTTGATGTGCTACGCATTGCTGTTAGATCGCCTCACTGAGAGGGAATGTAGTGAAATAAGACTGACTCACAGAAGATCACTGGAGGCAAGGAGCCCAGTTGCAGGTAAAACCAGCAAAAGAGATTTCTTAGCAGTTCAGAGTGCCCTAGTCATCTGCTGGTTTAAATCCAGAAATCATATTATCTAATTTTCTTTTCCCTTGCTGAAAGAACTGCTTATATACAATAGGGGTATTGTGATCAAGTGAGAAAAGGTGAATTTTAGTATATGCAGAACTGGTGGTGGGCATCCAGACGTGAAGTACACAGAGGACAGAGGAATTAAACCAAAACCATAGCTCTTCTATCACATTATTTTCTCAGGTCATCAAGCCACAGGCATCATTAAGGGCTATGACATGTTATACACCTAACCTAAGAAATCAGGATATTAAAGCGAATGGGAAAAACCACCTTATTTCTTAATTAATTTGGGATAATCTGCAACATAATTGATGCAACATCATCCTGTATGTTAAAGCATGATGCAAAAGGGTCAGAATCTGATATTTCTGAACTCTAATAGCTTGATGAAAATTGACCACATTTTTACAGAATAAGTTTTCTAAATACAATTACTGACATACTTGCTATTCCCTTTTCACTCTTTTTTTTTTTAAAGTGTCTGTTTTGCAGGCAACCTGCTCTCTAATTATTATGCAGTCTAAAGCATTTAACGTAGACTGCTAGCACACTTTGCAATTCCTAGTGTTGTCCTGTCATATAGACAAGAATATACAATGTCCAGAGGCAAAATGTTTGTGTTTCTCCCTTCATGCAAAATCATCTAAAACAAAACTTAATGCCAACACAATATTTCAAATTTGTTAGTTTATTTCTGCTAATTAATGGGTCTTGATTATTTTGTTGGATATCCCACATACTTTTGATTGACTGAGAGCAGGTGCTTATCTAAATATGCAAGGATTTTTACTTTTTTACTGAGTTTTCATATGAATAAACAGAAGTAACTGTTTATTCTGGTATTATATGTACGTTTAATCTTGGTATTTAAAGCATATACTAGGATTTTACTTGGCATGAAAAGATTTGCAGACAAAAATGAGAATTAAGCCATGGGTTTTTTTTAAGGGAATCTCAGCGTGGACTTGTTGTGTGAATTTTTAAAATACTGCGCATACCCTCAAAGCATACATGGAGGACATTTTTATAAACAGAACTACAACAAATGAGGAATGGTAGACCAAGTAACAAGAGATGTGAAAGCTGTTAATGCTGCCCTTTTTATTAAGAAGCCTTAGCTAAAATTTTGATCCGTTTTGTTTAGTAGGAGAAAATTCCTGCCTCAAAGCTGTTACTAAACAGGATATGCAGACTGTAACTGAGGAAGAAAATACAAACGCAGAAAGATGATGTGGGCAGAGAGGTAATTTTCAATGTCCACAATTATGTCTGAAGTCCATGGCATTGCCAGGCGACAAGCTTTCTGATTCTCTGGTAATTTCTATAGGCAGTGCTGTCTCCCGATAGCCAGAAATGGTACTACAAGGTGTAAAGACCAAATATCATCAGGAAGTCTAAGAAACCATGTGATTACTTTTCAGGTGCTTGGGACATTCTGTAAGAGATGTGTCCTATGCAGTTTATTAATGACTTAAATGTGATACAGTAGCAAATATATGTACACTGAAATATATTGAACATAAGGCTTACTGATACAGTGGAGTTATCTTACCTCAAAAATAAAGAAAATGACAAACCCTCAAAATTGTTAGGCAGAATTAGGCTTCTCATTCTGTGCAGAAGGCAACTGCACTGATCATCCCGTTAAGTAATCATTTTGTAATTGATCTAAATTCTGTCACTCCAGAAGACCACCTGCTAGTTACTGCAAATTACTGATAAGCAAAGGAATGCTAGGAATTGAGCAGTATATATGTGTAAATAAATATTTGGATTTTTAAGGGATTTTTTTGTGAGTAAATGATTCTATCTAAATCAAATGCGTTCTGCACAAATAACATAATAGACAATTCTCTATGCGCGAGGTCTGATGGATAGTAAAGCAAAATTTTGCTCTACTAGTCAGGCTGGAGGCCTGCTCTGAGACAATAGGTTCACTGTGGTGTTTTGAATGTGTTGTGAAATGTACGTGTTTCATCCTTGTAAAGTGAAAAAAAACATAGTATGACTGAGTCAGTATTTATTCCAACTGACATCTCTTGTGCAGAATCAGGAATACATTTGTAAATTCTGCAAATTGTAGAGAGGCTGGAATACATAAGAGATACTTTCCCTACTCCAGAACAAGCAACGTGTGTCTGTTTTGTCTTAAGGCTCAGTTTCCAACGGTAGTTTCTTTGTGACAGGAAAGCTCTGATGCCACGTTAGGAAGGCAGGTTGTCAGCCTGGAAGAATACAAATACTGACTCATCTGATAGTCCACTTTGTATTTAGCTCTGAGAAGCTCTGCAGCATAGGAGGGTGTAGGCTGATGTAGGACAAAGTAACTGACCTCAGGAGTCTCTTTTCTCGGTGACCTTCCTGCGGTAATAACCATGATACAGTCTTCAGGCACTTGTGTTTCATTGTCCCCATGAGACGCTATCAAAAGAAATCTCTCAGGATCATTTGTTTGAGAAGTCTCAGGGAGACCGATAAATTAAGTGGCTGGGAAAAGAATAAATTAAGGATAAACTATTACTGGATTATAAGTTGCTTGTCCTTATTACGCCCAGTGATATGTTCTGTTACAGAGTCTGAATTTCTGCTTTGTGAATCTGTATGCTTTGCAGTACCGCTTTTAGTCCATAAAAATAATTTTGAGGGGTCCAGCCTTCCAGATACTTTGAATTGCTTCAGATCCAATAGGTCAAATTCATTCCAAATTTGGTTAGTAAAGTCACTAGGCATTAAGTCTGTCTTAATGGAAAGCCTTATAATACAGTTTATGCATATGCATATATATGCACATGCGTACATATATATATATATACAGTGTCTGGTGGAGGCAGGGAAATCGAAGAAGCAATGACTACACTGAGGTGAAAACTGGTGTGTGTGTGCTGTGCATATGCACAGGTTGGTATGTGTATCTAAGAGAATATTAAAAGGGTTCCTGTTAAGAAGAGGGAACCACAATAATCAGTAGGGCATGTGTTTCTGTAGTGACACTGTTGCTCCTTCTGAAATTAAGTAAGCGTAGGAGCATAAGAAAGCTACAGCACTCACACAGCTTCCTCTCTATGTAGATTGACCCTCATAATGTTCATGTCCTTTGTCATTCATTTAGAAATACTACTAACATTTTCTGTAGTGACTGTACCTTCACACTTGATGCAGCAGTATTGTGAGTCAAAATTGGAGAGAAAAAAAAATCACCAAAGTTAATTGTGCATGATGTACCAAGTTCTGCTCTGCAGCAGGAAAAAGAGCTGCACCTACTTAAAATCCCTTTTTTATAATTTTCCCTATTGATCATGCCTGTATTGAAATTGTGTGGAAGCTCAGATATTCTTTGCTAGGGCTTCTCAGAAATAATTGAGTTATTTATTTTATTGGAGTATCAAGAAGTGATAATGAGACGTATTTTAATTTCTAAAAGTCAGTGTCTTTTGTCCTTCTGTACCTTACCAACCTAACATTAGTCTGGATTCTTTCAAAGTGCAGCTTGTTCATTAGGAATGTTTGAAATGAAATCATTTGAGAGAGGAAACATTTATCCTATGTACTTCTAGCTCTCTATTATTTTCAGTTGACTCAATATGAAAATTTTCTTGTTAAGCTTGTTTTGAGAGGCATAAAGTGTTTTGGTGTTAAATAAAAGCTGATATGGTTTCATTTATAGGAATTAATGATGAGCCATGCAGGTAGGAAAGATATTCTTGTGTATAATGTATCACAGGAAAACTCTGGAAAGGTTTGTCCTTGATACTGTTCTGGCCTTTTATTACAAAGAGCAGGAGGAACAGTCAATAACCACTTATTAATGTTTTTCTCTCTCCTTTATTGTAGCTTTAGGTACATTAGGCTCCCAGTAATTATCTCATTCATAATCCTCTATCACAAGTAATATTTTCTGCATCTTATGAAGCATAATTGGAAAATATTTTCTTTGGATGTACACTATTTCTATTCTCTCTTTAATATAACTTTACCCAAGAGTATCTTGCCTTGGAAAAATGAGCAAGCATAATTTTATACAGGTAATCAAATCTCTCAAATGTTGGCACATTTTCCTTTATCTCCATGGGACCAAAAGCTAACCTTCAAATAGACCTAGGCATTAAAAGAGAGAATTTCAGCACACAATTAGACCTCAAGCTTGTATAAGGCAACTTGAACAGAAGTGTTATTTTGAGTTATTAGTACTGTATTTCTACTACAAGGTATTCCATTTGATTAATACAGAACTGCAGGGGAATGTATATATTAGTCTAAGTGTACACATATGTGTCTTGGTGTGTGTGTTTTTATAGATATGTCTAATATATTATTTAAATGCTAACTTATAGCAGGAGTTTACTGCCTTTCTGAGTAATTCTATCTATTTTTTTTTTTCCCCACTTAGGACTCAAAAGCACACCTTGATACAGGTTTTATCTTATTAGGTTGAGCAAAATAAATGTATGGGGGGAAAAAAAGGAAAGAAATTAGCATGTCTTTAGAATCATCTTGGTTGCTATATAGCATAGAACAGTTAATTCATTCCAAACCTTATGACATAAACATGAAGGTTTATGAAGTGGGAGATAACAAAAGCCATACAGAATCACATATACAAAGTTAAGGACTGGTTCCAGGCAGAGCAGACACTTTCAAGGCTAGTATGTGCTAGACCTACAATGAAGCCTTTCAGTATCTATTTTTGTTGTGGAATGGAACATTCTCATTTCAATTTTCTCTCATTTTGGTATCAAGGGCTTTCGTGAGTACAGAACCCAGAGAAAGATGATACTAAAAGATGTTAAGACTCTCCAGCTGTAAACAATTTACCAGGATTCTGGTAGTGTGTAACCCAGCAAGATAGCTGCCATTTTCACAATGCTTATTTTAAAGGAGATGCTAGATCTCTGTGAAGATTTTTTTTTTTTCCTGTTCTAGTTTAAAAGTTTGGCTTGACATTAGTTGCATATTTAGATGCAATAGTAGGCTTATGTTGGTAATTAAGAATCTTGTGGTGTGAATATGCTCATTCTCCAAGACCAAATTTTGGATTATTTTAAATTCCATTTTCAGTTGGCCAGATCATTCCATGGCTATCATATGTAAAGCCTGGTAATTGAGGTCTGAATGTGCGGGGGTTTTATGTTCTTGGGCCAAGATTTTTCTATTTTGCATTACCGTGAAAATATCCACTGAGTTCTTCCAATTATAACACTTGAGTTCTAAGATAATTTGCTTAGTGAGTTGTTTGTTAATCATTGTCTTAATTTACTGTGAAAACATTGTTAAAAATGGGATATTCAGTAATTGGCTTTTTAAATCTGGTGCGAGTATGATAAAAAAAAAAAAAGAACAAAAGCCCTCAATATACCTGAGTTAAAACAGCAATGGAGATGAGGTAGCTTGGCTAATAGTTTTGATAAGCTGTTGAGTTTATTTGCTGATGCAACAAACTCAGATCACCTGTGTTTGGAATTTCAGCCCAGGCAGAAAGTACCTCAAATGCGGAGTCAGTATGGAGCCTTTCCTGTGTTGGGCTCATAGCTCAGGCCACTGTTCTTCCTCCGTAAGAGAGAGAGATGTCATTCAAGAGGTCCTGATAGTATGAGGTGGGTCTGTTCTTAAGGTTCTTCCCTTCGGACAAAAAAAATTAAACATCAGTGAGCAAAATAAAGAACATGGATAAAGAGAAATGATACAACCTAGAGGAAGGGAATTAAGAGGGGCGAAAGCTGCTGTTCAGTGTTCTGGTGATGGGGGAGAGGATTTTCAAATACCTGTCTAATTATATGAGTGAAGTGTGGGATAAGGAAATTCTCAGCCTCTTTGCTGTGTTCTCTGAAGGTTAGCTGCATGATTCTATAAATCAGACCTGTGAGAGGGTGTGTATTTTTACATCCGAGTGATGTGGAAGGCTCAAATATATGCAAACTGACGGCTGTCAGCTTTTACGCAAACCTTGAAAAAGGCGTTTAGTTGTTTCCGGGCTAGAGAGAGAGCTTAGATACAGTTGCCTAAAGCTGCTGGTGGATTTCTCTTTGTGAATCTAAGCAGTTATCTGCTGATGTACATATTAATGCTAGATAATTGACCTGAAATGGACCCAGTGGCTAATTGACCTGAGAGTCGCTTAGGGAATAAAATTTTGTAATCCTCTGATGACGCTATTACTTTGTAAGTGAGATGACCTCTAACATTCCTTACTTTCCTATCAAAGTTCTTTGAACTATACTTCAGTTTATTTTCTGTAGCTGCTTTTAATACTATTCAGTGTTTCAGTTGCTCTCGTGAAGCTTACATATACTTTGAGCATGTCTGTAAATCAGGCCTTGCAGGTAAAGGAAATGTGTATTTGTACATTTTGTCAAGTGTTAAGGCTGGATAATGTATTCAGTTTTAAAAAATACAATTTAAAGATAATGAAAAATCAGCCTTAGAGTACAGACACTCTAAAGGCCACAGCAGGAAAGTTAGAGTTGTGGCATGCTCACTTAGATGTGTCAGAACATATGCCATGCCATCTTTCTAAAGAGCTTCTCCATGAACTTGTACAAGCATATTGTATTATTTGCTGATAGAGAAATACTATACATCTCTTCCAGGGGTATTGTGCTTCAGTCCTACTGAACTTCCACAAACTTCAATATATTTGACATTTTTATTTTGTTTCAATCTTTTTGTCCTATAAAACAGTGTCCTTTGCACATTTTATTCATTATTCACAGGGTCATCTTCAAAAGATTCAAGAACTTAGTGGCAGTACTTCTACTATAACAATATGCAACCTTTTTTTCCTCACACTTATTTTTTTTTCCCCTCTCTATATTCCTTTATGTTGATAAGAAAACTGAAGTTTGAGAGATGTAAAAAAAATGTTTTAAATCCTTTACTATTTACTTTCAATTTGTGTGAATATAGCATATCTATGCTGACCCCATGTTAGTATTATCGTTAGGACCAATTAGGGAGTGGGAAGAAAGGGTTGTGGGAATAGCAAAAAGGAATATTTCAAAGTAATAAAAATTTCAAAGTAATAACAAAATTTCAGTAATAAAAAAAACTCAGTAAAAATTTTTATTTTTACTGAAATAATATATTTTTCTAAAACTGTCCAGCTGTGCATTGTTATTTAAGATATTAGTCAACCTCACAAATTTATGAGAATTCTACTGTTGGAAATAGGGATTTCTGACAATTAGTTTCTTTCTAAACTTAAGAGTATAATATTTGAGATGAATAAAGTCTATGTGCTGTTTTATTTATTTTGCTTGAAAAGGTCCATTGTACTTGAAATGCTATTTGAGTTCAGTGAAGCATTTGCATTACAGCACACATTTTGTTACAAAGTACTTCTACAGACCTGCATGATATGTAAAAGGGAACTTGGTGCTTCTCTGCTTCTCTTAGTATTTATCTTAATTCATTACACTGAGCTCATGTGGCATAAAAATGTGATGCACTTCACTGAAAAACTGTAAATATATACTCAGAAATATGCAGTTGAATGTACCCTGAGATGTGAGAGTCACTCTTAGTATCTATATTGGCTTTTCAAGCAGCAATAAAGGAAACTCTGTAATAATAACTGAACACTTGTGACTGGCAAACACTCTCCTGCAGTTCAGAACTGGAATACGAATGGACACCACGGGAGGCTGGCCCATTTCTGATGAAAACAGTTTTTAACAGCATGAATTTATGAATCTGCTCAGTGCAAATGAGAGTTTATTATGCTGAGAGTCTAAAAATGATGCTTCATTTATTAAATTAATACAAAAAATGTATTAAGATACTGCTGGAGAGTTTTGTTAGACCTTCCTGAATGTCACAGATGAGGCTGAAACCATTGCCTTAGGTTATGGGAGGCAATAGTGAAAACAGGACAGGCTGCCAAAAACTTCCCATTCTTTGCTTGATTGAAATGAATGTGTATTTGGAACAGCACCTGTCACAGCTTCCCAATCTGTGCACTAGACAAAATGATACTTGCCCATTTTGAAAATACTGGAATTGTTTAATAAAAGCTTTTCATCATTATTTTGCCCTAAAAAATACCTTTTTCCCCTTTAAGACCATTCCTCCCCATCATGGGTCAGCTACATCTAATTGCTGCAAGATTGGAAGCAATGACATCTACTATAGTAGAATCTGAAGCAACTTCAAATTTATGCTGATACAGTAGAAATCATAACATAAAATTCAGGCAAATTTGATACCTAGTCACACATAATTCTAAGGCTTATTGCCAGATTTTGATATCTAGTCTGCCAGCTGTACTGTGCACTGCCCAGCTCATTCAAACCATATGCCTTGAGCAAACAATCAGCAAAGTGTGTTAAAAGCTCTGAAAAGTACCACATTAGCCGTAAGTCAACCAGCTGCATGCACTGCCCTATTAATTTGGATAAAAGCTTACCCTTTCAGAACTGATTTTTTTGACTTCTTTGTTCTAAAAATATGGCTTAAATATAATCTGTGTATCTGCAGTTAGGTTTACGGCAACAATTTCATACTATCTGCAAAATATTACTGATATTTGGTTTAGGCTTTAAAAGTTTCCCTAGAGACAGAAGAGTCCATTACAAGCTTTTCTGTAGCCTGGAAGGAAACAGTCATTCATGGAGCACCCTAAAGCCTTTGTGGCACATATTCTTCATACTCTTGAAAGAGTCTTGGTCAGAGTAGAGTGTTCAGTCTTGCTCCATAAGCAAAATAAAAAATATATGCATTGTTTTTTCCTCCTTTGGTTGGATTTGGCTGATGTCCTACAGCTATTTGCAAGAGCAAGTCAAGAATTCACTGACAATAATAAACACGTAAACTACACGTGTATGACTTCTTACTTCTATGAAGTACTGCTTTGTCTCTATGCTTGTATACATTTGGTTTTTTTCATGTGTCCTCATTAAAATTAATTCTCTGGTATTTACTCTATTTGTGTAGCTATGGATCTTTATTATCTGCATATTAAAATAAAGGCTGAATACAAAAATAAGGAGATAGCATTGCCATTGTGACTAGTAGAAAACCATAATTTCTCAGCTATAATAATATTTCAGAATCCAGAATAGTATTATGTTAGATTCAATTTTGTAAGGTTTAAAAAGAACAACACATATTAATAAAAATTTTAGCAGTATCTCTGAGCTAGAATGAAATTTTTGCTCCAAGCAGTCTTGGCTAAATAAAAAAAAGTTAGCAAGTATATTGTGAATGAAACATTTTCATTGCTGCTTCTTACCCACATAGTCTTCTGCTTTTATCCTCTGAAATATATTATTAAGAGAAACCAATGCTGCAACTGATAACCCAGAATAATAGAGCAGCCTACTGGGGTTAGTTGCCTGTTCTTCATAGTGCTTACGGTTAGGCCAAAGTGAGGCATAATTAGGCAAATAAATTTGGTCTACTTTCTGTAAAACTAATATTGTGCCATTATTAGTATCACTCTGCAGTGTTAGAAAAAAAACTTTAAATATTAAGATACTAGAAAACCTGACAGACTTTTATTGTTTTATTTATCTGTTAACTTGTGCAAGTTCTCACAGCAAATAGAAACAAATTACAAGAACACAGTTCCACTCAGCAGTGCTTAGAGCATATGCAACAGACATAACATACCATTGTTTATCCTTCGTTGCTGTTCATCTCCTCACATCACAGACTTGTGATGACTTTATTATATAGTTTATTGACTCAGATTCCAGTTTCCTTTTACTTTCTATTCCAGGTCATTGCAGATTGAATATATCTTGTATTAAAGCAAGGTATCTCACTGTTCTGCATAGCTAAAAAGTACTGAAGTTCCTTCTCATTCATGTAGAAGTCTTGGGTAGTTGCTGTCCTCCAGTTTCTGATCCCCAGTACTAATAATGTCAAACGTGTTGTTTAAGACAATGGCATAATCTTAGAACTTTACATTTTCCACTTGTGGTAGAAGAGGCTGAACGTTGAAGGGCATTTTGCCAGGTCTTGACTGTGGCTGTGAAGTCTTAGGACTTTAGGTCTGCAGAGAGATAATAACTGATATAAATATGTGTTTATAAAGTTCACTTCAAAGTTGGGGATGTGGCTCCCTGCAGAAGTATTCCTCCAGTGTTAAACTGCTACTATGCTGGATGAGGGCCAACACGCTTTTAACTTGCTTTTAAAAACTGAATCTGGAAAGCTTTTCAGAGAATACATCTGTATTTCTAATTTGCACCTTGAAGGATGAAATTGACTGGAGAGTTGGTGAGAATGAATAAATTGATTCACAGTGGGTTGACAACTCCCTGCGTCTCACTTTCTGTGAAACATCTGTGGGTGATGCCACCACAAAATTTGACTGCTGGCTTGCAAGCTGGTTGACTAGCAATACATGATTAAAAACTTGTTACTCAGATATATGCAACTGAATTTGTGGCACTGTTTTCCAGAGTACTTTGTGTAACTTTGGGTGATAAGGGGACTGGAGCAGAGCAAGGAAAGACCCGTTTCTTCAAGAAATGTCATCTCTGCTCTGCTAACTCTCATAGATGTGCAAATAGAACAATGCAGCAGAAAATCAAGCCCAGGACTGAAAGTAATAACTTACTAAGAAAATATTTTTCTTTTTAAAAGGTAATTTTCTTCTGGGTTTGTGGGGTTTGTTTTTTTTTTGTTTGTTTGTTTTTTGTTTTTTTTTTGAAGCTTTAGAGAGAAAAATAATGAAGATGACTAAGTTTTAGCAAATATTACAGGGTGAAATTTCTAGCAGCCAAATCATTAGATGCATCCATTTGTAAATATCAGTGATGGAGATGACAAGTTATATAGACCACAACTCTTCTTGTCATGAGGAGTAGTAATTTATTATTTGAGTAATCACGCAGCACAGAATTTAGATTCCCCAAGAAAAGGATTCACAATGTTTAGGAATGTGCTAGCATTTTATCATTATGAAATTATGAACGCGGAAGAAATCATCAATTTCTAAAATGCAATGCATGTACACTGAATATATCTGCTGCATAAAATAGACAGGTAGACCTGTGACTCAAATGCTTTTGTACATCATATATTAACTCAAGATTTTATAATTTGTTTCTATTATAGACAAAGTATACTGACCTTCATGCCACTTTAGTCTATGATGAAAGTGCAGAATGTATCCTTATGCTCAGAAAGCATCCTTATGCTGAGCACACTTAATAAGTAGAACTGTACTATTTGGCTTGCTTTCTTCCCAAGAATTGTCCAATTTCATACAAAGATGGAGAGAGACAAGAGACTCAGATGTCCTGGCAGTCTACACTTGGTGCTAAAGAATGAATCAATTAAATATATAAAATTCTTAGCCGCTATCTTTTTACAAAGGAAAACATAAAATTATGTAATTATATGATATTGGCATTTAAATTTATTCAGCCCTGTTAGAATCTGACTGTGGCTTTTTTCCCCCAAACGGACATTATTGTAGCTTTATTATAAGCAACAATTTGCTGTATCACAGCTGGCCATCAGTGAGGCATTGTAGACTTAATTCCATAGATGGCCTTCAGCGAGGCATCATCTGATTCATTCTTAGCTGAACAGTGCCAGGATACATACTTGCTTACTAAAACAATAAGAAGCGTTTTATGCGTATTTGTGTGTGAGCACATGCTGTAAGTTTATTTTTTCAGGCTAAAGGGAAGGACTATTAACTACAAACTCTAGAGCCTCTGATTTTATAATTAGAAATCAATTGGGCAAAGCTCAGTTTTGCGTATGTGACCTCTTCCCATAACTGTATCCCAGAATGGTTTTCTCCTGAAGTGATTTGCTTAACAATTTTACATTAATAGCTAATCTATTTGCAAAATCAGTTTGAAATACTGTATGCTTTTGGTGGCCACATAGGAAAAAAAGTTGGACCAACATGGAATTACCTGAATGGGTTTTTTGGAATTTACATTTTAATCTCATTCTTTATTTATTTTAATTAAAAGCTGTCACAAAACTTGTTGGCACTGCAGAGTTGCATTGACTTTGGTAAGGGCACAGCAGAGGCAATTACATCTGGAGTTTATAGCGTTCATTTGTGTCCACAAGGAGGGTAAAATGCAGCTGGACTATGTTACGCCAGACAGATTGCTAAAAGACATTTACTCAACTGATTTGGCCACCATGGGCCAGTATGGTGGTGTGGATTCATTTCTGTCCTGATTGCCCTGGTATTTGGGAATCCTCAGGTGGCATAGATGTAGCATTTCCTGTTCCACTTATTTTCTGGTATTGTGCACATAGAGCTTTTTAGCTCTCTAAAAAGAAGGTATCTGGCCAGTGTATTTAATTCTAGTGACCTTCAAATTCAGGGGTGGAGGAACAGGACCCAACAATCTGTGGTTTTTTTTTTCCTGGAAAGTAAACTATAATTTGTAGTAGCCCATATTCTGTATTTCTTCTGAGTTCCTAGTATAGGGAGGACTGAACGCAGGGTAATGCCACTGTTGTGCTTTTTCCTGTATGTATAGTACAAGTCAGCCAAACTACTTGATCTTAGCCAAATGTAAATATCACAACAGGGTAATGTATAAAATATGTTTCTCTTCTGTTCCAGTTAGTTTTGTGTTGGGGATGGAAAGCTCGCTCTTTGTTAAAGGGGAAATTTCTAATGAATAACTCAGTAAATTTTGGGGGGATTTTTAATTCACAATAATGAATTTATTGTGGTGGTAACAACTTATATTCTGGGGGAGCAGGAACCAAGAAATAATCTTTTGGGTTTTTTCTCTTTTTGTTTGAGATCTCATTATCTATGCAAGCTTATTATTTACTACCCCACGGTAATACTGTTTTAAAATGTGTGAGGATGAGATTTGTGGTGTGATAGGTCTGAATTGAATTGGATCTAAGTAACTGCAGATGTGGCTGGTTTCATCTTTATCAGCTTATTTAAGCTTTTGCACTTAAAGGCTTCTGTCAGTTCAAAGCACAGACACTGCTTGGTTGAACAGAGCTAAACTATAGTTGCGTTTCTTATCCTTTCAAAAATAACGTTAACTTAATTCAAACTCACGTACTGCAAAACTTGAAGGAGTTTAGATATGCATGAAGTAAAAATTCCTTTCCATTTTTATAATACTAGGAGACACCAAAAAAAGAGAAATATATCAAAGCTCTTAAAGTTTAATTTTAGTTTTCTCAAAAATGCTTTTTCTTTCCATGTGAACAAATATAATTTGAGTTCTTCCCCCATTCCCTTGCTTAAAATAAAGAATTCACTAAAATATAAAAAAAAAAATTAGCATCAAAGGGCAACTTTGTCAATACAGGCATTTGGGGAGATTCTTAGAATGTTGGGATAATTATAACATTGGATTTCTGTTCAGCAGAGGGATGGACAAAAATTTGCTACTACATAGCATAATGAGATATCTAAGTACATTTTCTGCACTTGAAATGCAGGGAGAGCCTGCTAGTGCTGCATAGAGAAAAAGGGCTTTTTTTTAACCTTGGGTTTTGTCTCCATTTTTAATAGTGTGTACTTCAGCTAGCCGTCATGGCACATTCAGAGGAGACTTGGTATCCTTTCTTTTGATTGTGCTTTTTGAAAGGGAAAAAACATGGACAAGTATGTAATTTCAAAAAGAGCCTCAAAACTTAGGACTGGAGATTTCCAAAACCCAGAGCAAACTCAGCCTAGTTCATTTAGTAGCAAAATATAGTCAAAGCAATAACAGAAAGGGCTGTGCACAGGAATTACTGGGTTTGCGTGTCAAAACTGGTATTCCAAAATCCTTTGGACAAGTTAGGATTTGTGAAAGATAAGCAGGAAGAAATGACTAGGAAGGGACTGTTGAAGAGCTAGGATGATGTCAGGTCTAATCATGTCCTTTCCTTTCCCAAAACTCAGTCCATCAGTATGCTTTCAGGCATGCTTATGCATTGACCTTTTACCTGAGGTTAAGTTTGTCAGGCTCCTATATGATATTTGCTGTTTATGAAAACTTGACTTTCCTCATAATGATATCCCATATAAGATCAGAGTATGTTTTGAAAATATAATTTTCTGATCCCTGGAAAAAATAAGCAATTGGATCCCTGGTAGTATCTGTGGACTCAGCCTGGTCTGATGAGAGCAGAGGAAAGAGCCTAAGTCCAGGGGATTGCCTGTAGTGCCTCATAGATCACTCAGATGGCACCAACAGTGATCCTGTTTAAGGGATCATTCATCTAGAATGGCCCTTGTCATCTTTTCCTTTGGTGCAGACGGTTTGCGCATCCTAGTCAGCAGAGTACTCAACAAAAATTTTAGATGGGTATTAGATAAAGCAGCAGGATATTCCTTTATGCACGGTACCCCAAATAGTGTAAAGAAAAGGCATGCTAGGAAAAAGAAAGGGAGAGCGCAAAAATTGAGAGATTGGTTTGGTGGAACATCTGAGGCTTTGACACTGTGGGATGACCCTATCACTTCCCTGTCTCTGAATACTGTCAGTTGTTCAGAGGTAAATTTCTGCAGTGCTATGTGCCTCTGTGTTCTTTTGGACTGTGACAACATGTGTATGTGATTAATAGAGGTGGTTTGTTGGGGGTGAGATCTTCACAGGTGAGATTCCTCTGTGTTGGTTGTGGATTTCTGAGTAACTGGAAGGGAATTCTGTCACTGGGAATGAAAGGAAACTAATTTAGAAGAACACAGTATGTGGATGTTTATCATCCTGTGATATAGTTCAATGACTTTCATTACAAACTACAAAAAAAAAATAAAATTAAGTAGTTTAAATATCTTTATAAATTCCACACAAGTTAAGAAGTGCTCTCAGCAGGTACTACAAATGTGGATTTTACTCCAGTCTTAACTCATCCTGCTGTGATTACTTATTCAAGTTGTTCATGCAGCTGCCAAGTCATAGATGTGATGTCCTTTATCAGAGAAGCACAATATTTCATTTTTTTTTGTTAAGATATACTAATCAGAAGTATCTTGATCTGATAATTCTAGAGCATGATCTAAGATCTGATTTTAGAGATACTAATGTGTACTAGATGAATGATTACAATGGTCGCTTAGCTTCTGTTAATTTGAAGTCCTTAAAGCATTCGTTAAATGACTGTTTGCTGTCCACCCCGAGTGGAATGCCAATTCTTGTTTATAACATTATAAAGTTAGAAAGTTCAATAATTGTCTCCAGCAGGCTCATTTGCATTTTTTCTTCATAGTAATTACATGAACAATAGGGATTCTATACCTAAGAGCAAAATATATGTTGATCTGTATATGCTGAAATATAATCACAGCAAATATGTTTTAATTATGTTTGTGATGCTGTGGAAGTAAAGGCACAGCAGAAAGCTGTTCTAATATCTACAGAATGAGTCATAGCATAAAAACACTAAAACATTAAAATAAAGCTGGTTCTAATAAGGAAAATAATTAAATTATGATAAACAAATGGAATGAAATTGCCTTATTTTTGTTGGAAGTAAAGGTTTAATTGGAGGATTTGTGTAGGCAGAAGGAATGGTTTTGCTTTTAAAGCAAGAATTTAATTCTCCTAGAAATTGAGTGCTGCTTCTGAGTAACAGATTTTCACTTCATGAGCAGTTTTGAAAAGTTGAGGAGAAAAGATACTTTTGTGTCACTCCAAATACACATTTTTGGAATACCAAAAAATGTTTTGGGCTAGGCATAATATTTTTATTATATGAAAAAGAAACCCCTAATACAATAACAAATGAAATTAGTTTCAAAGGAAACATTTTATTTACATTTTGAACATATTACAAAGTTAAATATATTAAAATAATGAAATTAATACATATACAGGCATAAAAAGTTTTTGAATGTAAAATAACATTGAAGTATTCTGGTCAGGAATGTTCAGAAAAAATACTGCTTTGGTCTTTTCCCAAAACTGTATTTGTTGCCTAAATCAACTTTTCAGTAATATGGAGGTGAATGGTTGAAGTGTCACTGAATCACTCGTCCAAAAAAATACAGGTGAAAAAAATATATGCAGCTACAAGGATAAGGCTGGTAATTTGGGTGTGGCTTCTTAATGGTCTTGAAGAGCTGTCCTTAGGACCTTTGCCTGTTCAGTTTGCTCTGAATATTGAGTCTCTATTTCTGTGGCTCTATTTCCCCATCAGTAGAATTGGAAGAAAAAATAATTTTCTCTTTGTCATGCTGTGGTGATGCTCATTCCATTACTGTGGTGATACATTCAGATTGTGGAGTAATGTGCATGTGTCCATATGTTAATATTTAGATGATGAACACATTACCTTGATTGCAGGAAGACAAATAAAAGGTTATCTCTGGTTTGTGCAAAGCTCTGAGTGAATTGCTGGTATTCAGTATCTGTGATCACTCTCAGCATTGCACCCCAGGGCTGAATGACACGGTCAGTTTGATGATGACTCTCTTTGCTTGGGCTATCAATATAAAGTGTCACTTCTAGAAGAGAATGAGGCCAGAAGAGAGCTTTAGCCACAGGGAGTGAGAAGAAATGAGCTTGGCAGTAAGATTCCAGGCAGAATAAATAAGGTTTGGGAATATTCTTAGCAAAGAAATACACTCACTATTGAATATAATGAGATCCAGATGAGGTATTACTTCTGGGGAAAAAAACCAAAAACAAACAAACAAACCCCAAAACCACAAACTCAGAGGTTTTCTACTGATCTCGTATTCTGTATCCATTCATTTAGCTATCATCTACAGTCAAAGAAGCTACTGAAATCTATGTTATCTTTGCAAACAACTTGTGGCCCACCGTTCAGGAATGTAATTCCTTGTATTCTCCTTGATTTCAGCTAGCTGCTATTCTAACTTTTTTTCATGCAGATTTCTTGGAAGAGCTTCTTCCCATCAAGCAACTCCCCCATCCCTTAGATGGTGAGGGAGTGCTTCTCCAGTGTTTCTCCACGCAGGCTTAAAAATTCACTGATTGTCTAATCATTTGTAGACAAGAGCAGGAAAAGGAAAGAAAAAGTATTTATCAAATGTAAAACTCACCAGTTAACACTTCAAGTGAATATTATTATAAGCATACATAGATTGTTGGTGGATTTTTCCTCTTTGATTTAGGTATTTGTAAGGCTGTGGTTTGTTTGTCTTTTTATAACAACAACCCAACAACCATCTTGTAATCAATAAACTGGCATCTGGAAGTTAAATATTCTCAGCTTCATTTCTGTGGCAAGATTTAAATTGCCTAACAGTCACGTAATTTTATTCTACGTGGTTTTTAGGAGCCATATGCTTGGTATTTATTTCCTTTTGTTTCTTCCTGCTTTCCCATTTGTTTACTGTAGATATTTCTATTTCTTGGTTGTTTTCATCCTCTAAACTGGCTGATGTTAGGTTTTTCACTTTCAGTACCACCATCCCTTTGGAATTATATTTCAGCAGATAGAAGGAGGCTGAAATATGAGGATTGGGTTTTGGTTTTTTTTCTTGTGACAATAAAGCATACTTTAGATGGAGGCTTTTTACAGTCTTTTCACTTTTTCTCTATTATACATCACCTAATCTGCATAACCTCATTCTTTTTCATTGGTAAATGACAGATGCCAGACTTTTAACTATTTAACTCTCACATTGAAGTTCTTTTATAAAGTATGAAGAGTAAGTACATTGTATATAAGACAACTTCAGTACTATCTTCCATTCTGTCTAACAAATATACATTCTATTCGGGTCTAGAGAATGATTGGAATTAATGTAGTATTCATCTAAACTGTTAGAATTGGATTGAGTAGAGACTGACCACACTGGCAAACAGCATACAAAGGTTTAAAGTTACAGGTCAACCTTAAGAAATCCACGGTCTTCACAGATCAGGAAGTGGAACTGAATTTTTAAATGGCAATGTCTAGCAATACTTATGCATACTAAAATCTCCATGAATGTCACTCACCTGTCAGGTACTATTCACAACCTTTTCGTAACAATTGACAAATGTAAGAATTTTTCAGTATTTCTAGTTCTTTCATAGACTTGGAACTGTTTGTTAAACCTGCACATCAATAATATATGAAACAAAAGCAGAATATATAGCTCATTCAGGGACTCTGCTTTTCTTATGAATTTCTGTCCTATTATAGGAAATGTAAGTGTTGCAGTCCCCCCAAATTGCTGTGTGTTTTCTCTTTGTCAGGTGGAGATTGCTTGGGGTTTGTGCTGGTTAGAAGAGCAGGGTTATATTCAGGCTGACTAATTTTTCTTGAAAATGTTTGAGCCTGTTCTACCACTGTGTCGTACTTTCTCATAGCACATAATGGAAAAAGAAAAGGAGACTGGAGAACCCATGGGGTTTCCCTGTTTAGCCACCTTGCTAACGTTGATGCTGTATAATCAGAAGCAGTTATGCACCAGACTGGAGAAAATTATGGCTCCAGGCATTCTTATCGTGTGTCTTTTCTTGAGGAAAGCTACCTATTAGTGGAGTTGGCATAGCTGAGACAGGGAACTATGGTCCCGCTGATTAACATATACAAACTCAGAAACCAGTTGAGGTCCATAGTGAGATATTTAATATGTCTTTGAATTTTCAGGATGGGTGGAAAACAAATAAATTGGTTTAATCAAGCTGTGATTGTGATTTTTTTTGACTAGCTATGATCCTAATTTTTGTCAAAGAAGAATTAACATTTGATAAGCCAAGACACGATTGTTAACTGTATCAGTTTTTGTGTCAGAATATCTGTGTAACAGAACTGAGCAACAGTACATTTATACTGCTAATATTTTGTTGAAGAACAATATACAGCAGATTATCTTTTCAGTTAACTTTGCCATCAATGTCCATTTACATACCCAATGATCCCATCTCCATAGGCAAACAAAATATTCCATCTCCTATATCCTGAGTAAATGTGAAAAGGCAGCTTTAGTGACTTGATAAATAATCTCAAATATTTTACTTTACTTTCAGGGTCTTCCTGTTTTCAACACTTTGTTATCTCACAGTCGGATAATTGTTAATCTCATTATTTAGTTTGTATGAAAGTCAGTTACACCTGATCTATTAGTTATCAAAAAAGTATAAAAAATAAACTTGTAGGTTCGTGGTAAATTCTGAATTTAATTGGACTATAAATTATGAGGCATAATATGAATTAATAACTAGATATCAGTTGTGATTATTTTTTCTTTTTCGGGGGGATGTCTTTGGTTCTGTGTCTTTCTTTATAACTCTATATCTGTTTCAAATATGGAATTTTGTTTGGTGTCCCTTGAAATTTGAGGCAGAGACTCCTACTGAGTTCCTGGGTCTTATATGTGATCCTAAAACCATTCACATTAAAAATAAAAAAATAATCATCTTAGGACCAGAAATTTATGCAAGAATTCAGCCCCATTTTTTCCATGACTTTGAGCCAAACAAAATCCATAGGTGGTAATTGTAGAAATTTGCCAATGTCTTAGAAACTCATTTCTACGTGTTCTGGGTTCATTCTTGCTTGTCTCTTTTTCAGAAAAAGGGAAGGGGAAAAAAAAATCCATTTGATATTTCACCATAAGCAGAGGACAGTGAAGTAAGCTCAGTGAAGGTTGCAGCACACAGTATAACAGAGACCTCTGTGTTATTGTAATACAAGTAATTAATAATCATTATTTATAGATGAGTACTGACTCTGCAGTTGTCAGCTGCCCAGCTAACCAGCTGTCATTTGGCGCTCTCAGTAGAGTTCTTTCAGATAAATAGCAGGAATGTACATAAGATATCTGGATTTTGTATCATTCTTGTATCTAGGTTATCATTTAGATAATTTAAAAACTTCAGTTCTCAATATTGTACCTCTTTCTCATCTTTTTGAAGTTTTGTAGGGTTTTTTTTGGTTTTGGGTTGTGGTTTTTTTTTTTTTTTCCCTGAGCCCTTCCAATAGGTACCTGAACTAATTGTATTAGAGAAATCTCAGCCAAGTTGTTGGAGATCTTCAAGGATCTCCCTTTTCAGCCATTTCCATCCTTTGTTGTTCCTTTTATGGCCGTTATGTTCTCTAGTGGGCAACCTAATAATCGCTTCTTTGGGGGGGGGGGGTGGGGGGAGGAATACACGTACCATTTGGAAAGATGTCCTGAGAAATCCTGATATGTTTCTTTGTCTCTTAACTTCAGTCTAGTGGGTATTGTGCATCTTCTCTGCTGTTCACAATCCCAAAAGATACTAGTGCTGGATAGCTGGTCACTAGTCATTTCTAAGAAGAATGTCCTGGTAGAGAAATGTGAAGAGCAGCTGAATGGGGAGAGGACCATATGGGGTTTTGGCTGTTCTGTGCTCACAGAGTGAGATGAGCACTACCAAGCTTGTGTGGGTAGAGAAAACCGACAGTGATTCAACCATCATTAAATTAGTACAGATGTCTCCTGCAGCCTCCCACAGTAGTCTTCGCCATGAGCTCAGACGACTTGGATAAAGGTCTAGACTAAATCATTGCTAAGTCTGTATGGATTCTGGCTGGTTTGAGATTGACATATGTTACGCACTTACAGTTTCTGTGATACTGATTTGTATATAATTTGTCTGTATTCATGCTGAGCCAGAGTTTCTCTTTTGATGGGACATCAACCCCAAATTTTGGATGTTTTGAATCACAGGTAGGTTAGGTGTTTACAGCAAATGACATAAACACTCCAAACAGTGCCCACACTTGTAATCATAGCACTGCTATTTTTTCCTCCTTGGAAACAGGTCAGGTTATCTGATGTGCCAAAAAAAGTGATAATTGTCACTGAGATTTTAGTCACCGTTTGTACTGAGAAGGGGACTCAATACAAGTTGCTAGAGAATCAGAGGTAATACGTTACTAAATATCAAATGCTACTGGAGTAGGCACAGCTGTTTATTTTTGCATATTTAATATTGTCTCTGTGTAATGGTTTGTATTCCCCTCTTCTCTGTCAATTCTTCCAGAAAAGCATTAACAAAGGCAGAAGCTATGATCTATCTCTAGCAGTTTTAAAAAAAAAAATCAAATTTAATAGTATTGCAAATTGATCACATTATGAGAGACATAACCTTTACAAGTCAGCTTGAAAGAAATTCACAGGAACACATGGAAATGCATGGTAAATGACATTAGGAAGCTTTGAAAACCACACAAGTGATGTGGCAAATAGTTTCTTGTGAAACTGCATGAAATCATAGTAACTAGTTTCCATCAGGTTCTTCTGAATAACTTACAATTCTGCATGAGCTGTCCACAGTAAACATCTAATTGCAAGAAAGTGGGGAGAAATAATCAAATTATCCTCATGTTATATCTATTTATTCCGATGTATGATACTCTGATGTTACTATATAACTGCAAACATAGTAACTCTGAAGAACTAATGTTTTGTTTGACATCTCATAAAGAATTTCCTTTTGTAGTATTTCCTAGCTGTGTTTATTTTCACATTCCAAGTAACTTGAAAAATAATTTTGTAAGAAAAAAAATTATACTGTACCCCTGTGCACAGTTCACGGGTTAGCGTAAGTACACTAAAAATAAGTTATAGTATCATATGTGAGCAGCTAGTTTATAAGATAATCAGTATGTAAGTACTCACAGTTTAATTTTCCGATTCTCTTTATTTCACTCGGTTACCTTCTCAACAGTTTTCAATTTTAGCTCAAAGCTGGCTTCATAGCCGATGTTTATATTTCTGCACTGTAGATGTGTTTGACAGCCAATTGCTAGAAAAGAGATTTCTATTTGCACTGCCAGCTTTACACATTATGTGGTTTTAGACAGTGCTTACTTCCTTATCTTCAGACACTGAAGTATGCTAAGCAGTCATCTTAAGTTTGAAAAATTACCTTCAAAAAAGGTATTTTAATGCTTTCAGATTTGTTTTATTAAATATTATTAAATAACAGAGTGCATGGATTTGAAATTCTTTTATTAAGAAGGAAGACAGGTTAAATATATTATCATTGGGATCCTCCTAATCGTTGTGAGCTAAGCATGATCAGAAGCCATGGTGGTGAACGCAGCTGAAAGCAGCGCCTCAAAGGATTGTAAAATCACGACAACTTAAATATGCTGAAATAAATAGAAATATCCCATCACCTGTGACCACAGTGGCCTATTGTACTTTTTTCCACCTTTGCTGATCTAGGCTATAGCTTGTCTAGTTTGACAGATTTTGTAAGCAGCCTTCAAATTACTGCTATGGATATGTAGTGATTAACTTTTTTATTCCTCTTCTGCAATCCTAACAGTATGTATTATAAGATATTGCTCTGACATTCACTCGAGAAAATAATTTGAAAAACACAAAGAGGTCTTAGCGCTCAAGTGCAAGGTATTCTGTGCCTACGAATGAAGTTATAATAAGCTTTTAAAGAGGAAAGAAAAAAAACAACTCAAACAACATGGAAGAAAAGCTCAGAACAGTGTGAGTAAGATGATGATGATTAAAGGAAAAAAAGAGAAGGATTTGGTATACAGGAGCTGCCAGACTTCTGGCTGGCACGTTGAATGGGAAATTCCCCTGCTTGATGGTTTTTTACAGCCTTCCTCATCTTTTGTCTATGCTGAGGAAGGAGCGGAAAGGCAGACTCTGAAGCAGTAGAAATTGACAGCCAAAAGGGAATAGTCTTCTGAAGTCACGTTTGGAGACCTCACACAATCTTACAGGTACTAGAAACTACAGCATAGTTTGTGTCCAAGACTGACAAGATGGAGGAGGGAGTAAATGGTTTTTCTGCTGTTTGGGCGAGTTGGGAAAAGAGTGACAAGTGCAGGAGGCACCGTTAATTATAATGCCTGAAGCACTGGAATTGTTAATATAAGTGCTTGACCCCAAACAGTAGGAGATGAGACAAACACTTTTTCCCCATAAAGATACAGAAGAGGGAATATGTTTCACAAGACTAAAACTGCATGCAGTTTCTGAGGCTCTCTATACCCAGCTTTCAGATCTTCTGTGGTGAACCACAGTACACTATAGATGAAATAATAGAGAAGTAAAGAGATGGGAAAGGATTCCTCTTTGGCAATATGGCACAATTTCATTCCATGCTTCCAAGATTCAGAAACAGTTGGGTTAAAAAAATCAAGACCTTTTCACAGGAGCAGTGTCTGCTGGAACATGAGAAAGGAACAGCAGTCTGGGTTCAGAAATAGTTACACGAACTCCAAGCTAGGCAGAAAGCCAACTACAAAAAGGTGCCAGCCATCTGAGGCCACTTGACACAGGACACTTGGGCGTTAAATAGCTGCAGAAAGCACTGACTAAAGGCGGCAGTCCAAGCTGCGGTGGGACACAGGTCATATGTGGTAGCGGTGTTCTCAGGACAGAAGGGAAGACAGATGGTATTCCCAAATGGAA
Source organism: Balearica regulorum gibbericeps (assembly GCF_011004875.1). Taxonomy (NCBI): domain Eukaryota; kingdom Metazoa; phylum Chordata; class Aves; order Gruiformes; family Gruidae; genus Balearica; species Balearica regulorum. The sequence goes on along the minus strand of NC_046196.1, from coordinate 8,604,447 downwards.
AGGGCCAAGGCCAGAACTAGGAAAACAGAAAGCTTTAGCTATCATCTGGCTTAACATAAGGATTCAGAAGAAGCAAGGTATATGAGAAATATATGCAGAAAAATCAACCTGAGACCGTGCTTTGGAATGAAGATGGCAAAGAGTAGACACAAACTACCTTGCCTTTTTTGCTATCACAACCATTAAAGATGAACATGTGATTTTGGATTTGGGGAAGACTTTGCATCTGGGCATGGTTTCCTCTCTCTTTTTGGGACTTCCTCTAGCAGGGGGAACAACTTCTATGAAACAACACTGGCAATACATAACAATTCTAATTAAAAATTAATATTTCCATTAACTAGAGATAAATGCGTAAAGCTGTGTAGGAATGGCTTGGGCAGTCCTGTGGTCCAGATGTTTTTTCCAAGATTCAGTCACATTCCTGAGCTCTCTTCTTGCGTCAGTTGGTCATAAGCAGTGAATTAGAACAAACAGATTGTTAGATCCCAATCTTGTCTCCAGTTTTTAAACAACAGTTCACTCTAGTGTATTATAAGATGATACCAAAAGGTAAGCAATGAAAAGCAGTTTGTGCACAGTTGCAGTATGAATATAAACAGAGACAAAACTAGCAAATCAAATAGAATAAAAAAGCAGTAGCAAAGAATAAACAGAAACATAAAAGAAGCCATCTGGAATCAAAGATACTCAAATGACACGGTAGGAAACTGAGGCAGACAAAAGCAGAGATTACACTCTTAAATGAAAGTGTTAGGGATATTATTGCTGTAATTCTCTTTGAATATGGTTATGAAACTGCAGCTGAGAAGTGTGAGCAGTAATGTCTTTTGACAGTTACTCCAAAGGCTTCGAGTTACATGATTCTCATATCTTAAATGAAACCTTTGTCATCCATGGACATGTCTGTTTCCTTTCTGAAAGTGTTCAAAGTACTGACATTATGTCAGGTACATCAAGTCTGTGCCCCAATTTGTCATTACCCTGAATAATAATGCAGAATATTTGGGTTTCCTCTTCCCAATTGTGCAGCTATAATTCCCATTACTAAAGATGGGATCAGCCTATCCATGGAGAAAATGATTCTATTAAATAGAAATTACATTCACTTTATTAATTTTGTGTTCTGTGCAAATGAATTGAATCTATAATAGTTTAATTATGAATGATTTTTTTAAACTGGGTCATCAATAAACATGCTCATTGTCCGTTATGTGTCAGAGCACGTCAACAATACACACAAAAACTTTCTATAACACCTGATAATGTTCATATTTTTAGGAAAAAACCAACCCCAAACCTGCAAATTCACATACAGAAAGAAACACATGATGAGTAAGATGCATTAGAGTTTTTGAAAGTGTTGATATAAATTACTGTAAAAGTCACTCAAATCCTTCCATACTTTCACAGAATGAGCTAGAGCTTCTTAGAACCCAGCAGTTTTGGAAAAGAGTTATAAAAGCTGAAAATTCTGTCTCTAAGCTCATTAAATGAGGTCTGCCTTATAAATAAGGAATTTTTTTGCAAGGCATAGGTAATAAGTAGAAGAACCTGAAGCATTAGGATAATGTTGGTGTGTTATGTGTATATCTGTGTAACATCAGGTGAAAATCAATGATGCACTAGTTAATCCCTTAAAAAAGATTCCAGAGTTAGGAAAGAGAAGAACGATGCAAATTTTAAAATGAAGTTTTAAGGGCAGATTATGCCTTTTCCCGTGAAACAAGAGGTAATTCCCTCGTAATTACAGGAGGATGAATTAATTACTTTCTAACAAACTCAAATAAAAACTTGACTACATAATGCCTTCTTCTCTTTTCTTAATTAAAAATGTCCAGGAGCATTTTCATAATATGTAGATTTTCCCCCTCTTGTGAATTATTGATATATTTATGCTTTTTTACTAACATGAGGAAATTGGGGTTGCAAATCCTCCCTTTGATGATGCATCTTATTACGGGCTAGTCTGTGTCAAGTTGTGCATCAATGCACCTGGAGAGGACTCAAAGTGCCTAATGTTACTACAAAGGTCAGTCAACAGCTTTCTGCTAATTCTGGGTATGGAGCAGACCCAAGTGCATTATGTACTTTCCTGATGGTGAACACATGGCTTGAACATGAAATTCATTGTGCTGAGCAAGCTGTTGTTTTGACTACCATTGAGTTGCCAGGTAGCTGACTGAGAGCAGGTGAGACATTTTCCATCTGCAGAAGAGACTCATAAATCTCTATGTGTACTCAGACCTGCAAAAGAACTTCATAAACCTAGCCTAGAGCTTCTGCAGCCTTCATCCATGCATTAGGTCCTTGGTTGCATACACAACCAAGTATTTGTTAAGGAAATATGATTAAAAATACGATGAACAAATATGAATGGAATAGGAGAATTTAATATCAGTAACGTGCTCATGTATTTTTTTTTTTTACCACAGAGTAATACTTTTACATCTACAGAATATAGAGGCTCTTTGACTAAGTTTCATCTCTGCAATTTCTCTTGCATTGATTGTAATTATGCATGTTTGTAACGTATGTACCTGGGAGACTATAAATGTATGTTATATATTCGAATAGCGTGTTGGCAATACTTTTAGATATGCTTTCATTATTCATGAAAATAATGTTAGTTTTGTGGAAGTACACTGTGTGTGCTGTTACCATTAATACTGGCTTCATTGGTTATCACCTGTATTATAACACAGAATAGCAGAGGAATTAATAACAATTAGAACTGCAGGGTTCAGAGGGTTCATTTTGAATGAAGTTCATTTTTTAGGAACGGACCTGTGCTGAGGTTACATGGAAGCCATTAGTAGGGTATTAATACAGGGTATCTGCATCACCATTAAAACTAGGAGAGGATCCAAAACCTCTCCTGTTGCTATAAATCCAGGCAAGAATTGGGTCTTGGGGTTGCATCTGCTACTTTAAGGCAGAGAGATGTTTGAATTTATAGTCCCACAGGCAGGGCAGTGATGGAGGAAGATGATTTCACTTCCTTTGAAGTCTAATTAACTGAATGTCACATAAAGGGAGTTTGACGCACTCTGAACATGGTTAAGTTTTCCAGTAAACATGCTTTTCTCTTTGTTTTGGGATGCTGTCTAGTAGTGGGACATAGGGGCTAGCTATAGATGTCTCCTATTTAAAAAGAAGTTCTTGTTACATGTCTCGATATTGCTCTGAAAAATAAGAGGTCAGCTTTCAAGCACAAGCACAACAAATAAAGCTACAGGTGTGGAAAGCAGTTTCACATTTACAATATTTATGAGGCTTTTTCAGCAGAAACCGATATTCATTTATCATGTTCATTATGCCTCTCTCTCATTCACCTAGACCCTATATAATTATGTGTTTAATGATCTTTAACCTTCACATGAACACAGCTTGCTGAAGCTTGACGATTGCTGTAAATTATCATTCACATCTGGTAGAAGACAGAAATATTACTTGGAAAAAAATACTAGGCTTTCTGGCCTAGAATTTCACTTCAGTTCTGTGATTTAACTTTGTAACTAGATGATGATGTTTTAATCCTAAATCCAAACCATGACGTTAGTTTGGAAAAATGGCTGTTCCATAGGTCATTATAAGGACAATAATCCTTAACACAAAAAAAAAAAGTTATATTCACATGTCTTACTGAGCAGACAAAACTGCAGTACCAACCAACAGGAGAGTGCTGTTTACTTAAATTAACATAATGTAAATTATGCTGATTGATCTCAAGTAAAAGCTGATGGCAACTACAAGAAGAAAAAACAGACTGAGTTTTTGGAAGAAGGACTCAGCTGTCATTTGACGGCTATGTGTATGTTCGTGTGGGCTGGGTAGGAAGAGTGAACTGGATTGAGTCATTCATATTCACAGACAGTTAAAGTGCTTTTAAAAAGTTGTTAAAACAATGGTGTGGTAATAATGTGTTGCCCAGCAAAACGCAGAGGATGAAGTTACTCCTCTTGCAGTCAGTGGGAGTTCTGCTATTATTGCAGAGCACAGAATACAGTGGTGGCCCAGGATTTTGTATATGTAATAAACCAGATCAACTGGAAAATCAGACCTGACTGCTATTGTCCACTGTGTTCATTGCAACATTTTGAGATTACTTTTTCTAAGGTACTGTTAACGAGTTTTCTAATCTCTTATTCCTGAACAGCTAATTTGCAGGTATAACTGTATGTGACCAGTTATCTACTGAAGAACCGGCGGAGCCTACTTGCAGTATGACATAAAAATCTACTTGTGGCTTGGCTGTACCCAGTGTTACAAGGCTTTTTTTCCACACCTATGTTTAATATCCTGATACTGGTCCTTGTATCAAATGATAACGTTGCCTAGCCCTAGCAACCACTATTAACAATTGAAGAGTAAAATGCATGACCAGCAATAATTTCTGTTGTGCTGTGTGGTGGGTTGGCCTTGGCTGGATGCCAGGTGCCCGCCAAGCCGCTCTATCACTCCCCTCCCTCCTCAGCAGGACAGGGAGGGGAGAAAAATAAGACGGAACAAAAACTCGTGGGTCAAGATAAAGGCAGTTTAATAAAGCAAAAGGTAATGCATGGAAGAAAAGGAAAATAAAAACTTTATTCTCTACTTCCAGGCCATTGGCCACTTCCTGGGAACCAGGGCTTCAGTACGTATAGCAGTTGCTCCGGAAGACAAATATCATAAATAACGAATGCCCCCCTTTTCCTCCTTTCTTTTAGCTTTTTATTGCTGAGCAGACATCATATGGTACGGAACATCCCTGTGGTCACTTTGGGTCAGCTGTCCTGGTTTTGTCCCCTCCCAAGATCTTGCTCACCCCCAGGCTACTGATGAGGGGGGGGAAATGTTGGAGGGACAGCCTTGATGTGTGCTGGCACTGCTCAGCAGTAGCCAAAACACTGGTGTGTTATCAACACCTTGCTAGCTACCAATACACAGCACAGCACTGTGCGGGCTGCTCTGGGGAAAATTAACTCCATCTCCAATACAAGCTCTGTGTACAAAACCGAGTAAAGAGGAACAAGTGTAGTAGTAGTAGTTGTAAGTCATGTTGCAGCTATCCTAAACAGGTTATATGTATTTCCTTCAGACTATCTTTTCTGAGGCAGAGATAAATAATAAATGCAAGTTACATTTTTAATGACATGTTATTCACTTATTGTTCACATTGAGTGTGTTAGTTTTAACAGTAAATAGAATTTAAAGCACTATTACTGTATATTTAAGTTATTAGCCTGTATTTTTGAATGTGTTGACACGAATACATATGGTCCACCAATTGGTGTGCTCGCCCTCGCAAATTAAAAATTATTGGAGATAATCCGGTATTTAGTACTTGGCTCAGAGCCTACAAAAAAAATCAATGGAATTTCTTTGTTTATTTCCAGTGTTCTTCAGTTCAGACTTTTAATTAACAAAAATAAATAAATAAATAAGTAAGTAAAGAAGAAAACCTATTTTTCCCATACTGTTTCAGGTTGTTATAATCCTGTCTTGTTTTTTGAAAAGCCAAGTACAGTCTAAATATTATTTTTTCTAGTGGGGCATTGAGGAGAACGGGAAGATATGTGTAAGGCTGGTCCTTATATTTCTGGAAACTTGCTTTTACAAAGCTTTCTTTCAGGGGAAATACTTTTAGAATAAAGATCTTAGAACCTTTTAAGTTCTTCTAACAGCTGAGTTATGATACAGTTTTCGATTTCTGTGATTGCTATCTGTTACAACATTTACATAGATGCCAGGATTCAGCCATTTTCGCTCACCTGAAAATAAGCTGAAAGTAATAACTGAAAATAATAAACTAGATTAAAATATGTTATTGTTAATCCTTTATTTGCCCTTTGATCTAATAGGTTAAGGACATTTTATACTTGTTCATTTTGGCTGATAATAGTTCTGAAGACATTTACATTTTAGAACAGGAATTTAAAATATATATAACAGTTGCTTTTTAAATAGAAAGTCTAATTATGCCTATGATTACATTCACTTTTGATTAGTATGCATACAAATCCCTACTCTCCTTGTGTATTCAAGCTGAGATATGGATCACTGTAGCTAGGATTAAAGTACAAAAGAATAACTTGACAAAATGTATGGTTAGACCAATGCAAAAAAAAAAACCCTGGATGTAATTTTTGTCTCTAAAATGCTTTTTTTCCTTTCAGTTACACACAGATTTGGATCCTGGCAGTAGCAAAATCAAGTATATTCTGTCAGGAGATGGAGCTGGAACAATCTTTGTGATCAATGACAAGACTGGAGACATTCATGCAATGAAAAGGCTTGACCGTGAGGAAAAAGCTGAATACACTCTAACAGCTCAAGCAGTCGACAGGGACACAAACAAACCTCTGGAGCCTCCTTCAGAATTCATTATTAAGGTTCAAGACATCAATGACAATGCCCCAGAGTTTGTTGATGGTCCATATCATGCCACGGTTCCAGAAATGTCTGTTGTAGGTATGTACGTCTAAACATTGACAAACTTTGATTGCTCGCAGTTTAAACTATGCCAGTATGCCATTGAGTTGTTGATGAATAAGATATTTATTATGTTGTTAGCATTAATTTGCATATTTTCAAATCTCTTCTTGGCCGAAGCTTTCATCTGCAGCACGATAGTAGAGTCCCTTAGTAGTAAGAAAATGACTAACAGATGTATTAATGTGTCTTTCTTTGTCCAACAACACTTTAATGGGCTAAATTTATATTCCCCTTACGACGCTGTAGTTAGAGTATTGTTATTGAGAAGGATTTATCAAGATTTGTTCCAACATGACACTCTAATCCTATTGATACTTTGTGATGTTTAATTATTTGTTTGTGTATTTTCATACACAGATGTAGTACTTGCAGTATGTTGATACATACTTATTTGTTTTCCTCTAAGTGCAACTGTAATCAGCCAAAAACATTGAAATGAAAGATGCTGTGTCTGGGAATTGATGGTTAGACTCTAGAGTGGACTTAACCAATTAGCCACAGGATTTGCACGGAAGATGGAAAGGAAAAACAGAGAAAGCTGTAGAAAAAGATCGTGAAAAGGGAAATTAAATGTGTGAAAGGGGAGAAAAAGAAAGGAGTAGGAAATAATCTTCTTAATATGTTTTACTTATATTTATTCATTTTTTGTTAGATTAGCGTGAATCTATTTCCTCGTGGATTAACATATTAGTGGGTGTTTTTTGCAAAATTTGGCCCATGTTCTGTATTTGCAAATGTATAAGTATGTACTGACAGAGGTACGTATTTACGTACTCAGGTTCTCAGTCCATGCTGACACATACGTATTGAGTGCGGGTGATCTTTAACAGTCAGTAATGCAAAAGGGAAGGAAACTCATCAAACCAACAGAGTCAATTTCAGGGTAATGTAAGAATTCAGTATAAGCAAAGACGTCAAAATCTGTCCATGAAATGCAGAGTAAATTCTAATGTTTTCTAGTATTAGGATGAGGATAATGTGCTTTTCAGCAATTTGTCTGCATCTGTCAAAGCAAGGTATTTGAAGGAGTGCCGAGGTACTTTGTAAAATAAAGCAGCACCCTATCAAAAAGTTTCAGAAACACCATTCTGTCTTATTTAGTTAAAAAGAAGAGGAATGTGAGGAGCCAGAACCATCCTCTCACTGATAAAGTGAGTTGTACCAGGTCATTTTCAAACGTAAGCATAGTGTGCTGACTAGATGGTGATACCTGAGGCTTCTTTTTTTTTTTTTTTTTCAACACTTCTCAAACAGATTTTCATCTCTTGGTTGCACTGAATTGCTTGTGGCAAAACTGATAGGTGCATTTACAAGCCTGCATGTCAGTTCTTTTACCAAACCATAGGTTTAATTTGTTGTTAATTTTAATTTTACAGCAGCACAAACATAATATGGACCTGCTTTTAGATAATAGTTTTGCAAAGCTCTAGGCAAGAAAACAGCTTAATTAAATAGAATAAATTAAAAAAAAAAAAAAAAAGAAAAAAGAATGAAGGAGTAGGAGAAGGAGAAGGAGAAAGGGAAGGCAGTTAATCCTTATATGAACGGAACTCGTTTGATATTCTAGGAAAAAACAAAATTAAGATATATGCAGACAAGAAAAGATGGTTTCTGATCACAAAGGCTACTATAACAATAATTTATATGAGCAATGCTTATAATTCTTAGAAAAGAATGGCCCCTATCCATGGAGTATCTACTGTAAAGAAGATGAGGAAAAGAACTGCAAAAACTTTGACAGGAAAATAGAAGATCAGATGAGTAAAATCTAGTGAATTGGTTTACATGAGGTTTAAAAGATGGTAAAAGTGCAATGAGAGCAATAAAAGGTAAAACATTAACGGAAGAGAAGGAAAGTGAAACAATTGAGAAAAGTGTTAGGTTGAAAGAGGAGGGGAAAATGTAAAGGAAGGTCATCAGAGATGAATTAAAAGAGAAAACTTTATCAGGGAAAACTTTATAGTAGAAGACAGTAGAAGAAATTACTAATGCCTGGATACAGATGTCAGTTCAGGTGATAGTGAAAGGGATTGGCTTTTGGAGGATGTCACCTGTTTCCCCTAGAATGATGGGGGAAGGAGAAACAGTTCTTCACTGAACTTCCTCTGGAATCATGTAGTTCCACGTTTTTATGTATTTTTAGGCTGCATGGAAAAGCTTGGTCCAAAATGAGTTTATTCTAAAACCACAAATATAGGTGGAAATTTGTTATCATTTATCTCAGAGGTCTACCATTTATTACATTTATTACTGAAACTATGCACATTTTGCACATTTGTCCCTTGTGATCCCTGAACTTTGCATGTTTTTAAGTGACATTCCTAGGAGTGCGTGTTTTGGAGTTACTTCTCTAAAGAAGCACAAACATACACGCCTGCTCTTTGGTTGAAAAACAAAATCTAATTCTCAGCTGCCACTTCAAAACGCAGAATATGTTTGCCATTGCATTACATGGGTCACGAATGACCGTATAATCTATGCAGCACATACAGTCAAGTCTGCATCTTAATCTCTGATGGAACCAAGTTTCAAGGCTGGAAAGTTGAAGATGAGAATGTTGTCCCTTCACCAATGTTGCTGTTACTGTTCCCTTCTGCCTTGCTCTTTTAACCTACAGGTAGCAACATCAAAAGCTGTACTAAATGATGCTCCGTAAATTATTTAACTTTCTTTAACTTTTGTTAGTCCTCTTAAAATTACTTTAACTCCTCTATAATGTTTATAAGAAAACTGTCTCCTTTCAGAGTTCAAGGAATTTTGCCACACTATGAGTATTTCACTTCCATTATCCACTTACTTAATTCCCCTTAAAGAGATCTCCTCCCACTGCTAATTTCAGCCTTGACATTTCTACAACACAGTCATTACTAGGCAGTGTTCTTATTCAGGATGAACCAAAGTTCTACTAAACTTCTTCTTTCCTCAAAATGCTTATACCAATTCTGACTGCTCTGAAACAGAAGAGGAACTCGCATGCTATATATATATATTTATAGTACTTATGTAATGAGGGTGCAGTACAAGGCATTTTATTTTTGGACCTCTGTGGAAAGCAATGCATAAAATACAGATGAACGCATTAACCTTTCATTATTCTGTAATGTAGAGGGTTCTAACTCAATGCAGTTTTTCTAATAGGTACATTAGATTCTGGTCTTATGTTCCTTGCTAAAAGAGATGTATTATATGAATGTCAGTGGTATTTTTGCATGGCTATCTAGAACATGAATAATACACTATGAGGATGTGAAAACTGCAATGTACGTGCAAACTTTCTGTATGTGATATGTGTGAATGTGTGTGTATGCCGATATATGAGATTATCACACATATATAGCACAATCCAGCCTGTTTGATTTTTATGTTATTTTTCAGTGATATCTGGAAAATCCTGCTTCCCTACTAAAACAAAAGAAAAGGATTTGTATGGCTTTCCTCCTACTACTTGGTGCAAAGACAATTAGTATTACACTGTGTTATCTCCGGTAGGAATGATGCTCACTTTTCAGCTGTCTTCACAGAACACACACCCACACACGTACTGAGTGGTGTGTATCGTCACTGTGTTCAGAGTTATTTTGAAATAATTTATTTCCTTCTCTGAGGAAAGAGAGGAGCACATTCCAGAAAAAGTTTTGAGAACTAAATTGAATTTTCCCTTATTTCATTTTTGTGTTCCTTTTTTTTATGTAATTCCTGTATAATTTACCATAGTAAACCCTGTTCCCCAACTCCAAAATGATGAATTTTCCTGTGAAAGCAAATAGTGTATATGGAGAATATGTTCTTTGCTGAAAATGAGCACTTTAATCTTTTAATTCTGATATTAATTTTCTTAAGGAATTAAAGATCAAAAAGTGAAATCTGTGGAATCACTTAATTGTAATAGTATTGCATTTCACAAATAGCAAATAATTTAACTTGTCTATAAACATTGTTTAGTCACTTTTAGATGTAAAGAGTCACACTGGGAATGAAACTTGGTTAAAACCTTTTTAAAACATATTCAGTTAAGCTTCTGGGAGGAAGAAACCCATGACTTTTTTTTTTTTTTTTTTAACCCATTTGTCTGTGAGCTCTCTATATATGTCTGCAATGAAGATAGCATATTATGTAAATGAATGAGCCATCTTAGAAGATCCACAAGGGTAATTGGAACTGGCCCTGTAGCTTATGTAAAGAAAAACAAAAAAAAAAGAAAAACAAAACACACACACACACACATACCCCCCAAGTACGTTCTGTATCAGGGTTGCCTTCTCAGCTACGCGCAGGTTCCCAAATTCCCTAAAAGCATGTTGCAGACGTGATAATGGGAGCAAAAGTGGATATTGTCACCCAGCAGTATAGTTTCAGGATCTTTTTTTCAGGAGAGGAATGAGGAGTGAAATTTCTTGATTTTGTTCTTAGTGAAGCCAAGAGTGTTTAGACAGCTAGTGTCATGTTGAAAGACAGAAGACGACAGAAGTAGAGTGACAAATGTGTTGGTGAAATAAAAAAAGGACACAGATGGAAAAAGAACAAAAGCCATAAGGGAAGAAATTTCTCTCATAGTTTGCCTGAATTAAGGTAAACAGTCAAACTTTAATAGTCTCCAAATATTAAGAATTTCCCTGACAGTCATTAAAAAACCTAGCATAAAATACATATAGTGGAATTCAGACTGCCATTGCTCTAGAAATCCTTTTACCTTTAACACTTAAAAACATTAACAATGTGAAAAAGCTTGGAATAATATTTTTGTCCTTAAATGCTTCAATGAAAACTGTTTATTGGGGGGAAAAAGGTCTTTATTGGAAAGGGTTTAGGCTTTCAGTTGAGTCAGAATATCAATTTCCAATTTTGGCACAAGCACATTTTCTTAGCAATGTTTTCCTTTGGATCAAAGTCTGCCCTTGATTACACCACTGTAAATAAGAAATCATTCAATCATTTTTATATTTCTTTCAAAAGCAGAACAGAGTTATTTAGTATAGCCACGTATAGTAGATGCGCACTGTACACAGTGTAGCTTTTCTTTCCAGTTCTCCCAAAGATATTAGTTCTCTTCCGGTTACAAATTGTTTGCAAAAGGACAAAATCTGCTGAATATGAAATCAACATGCAATGTCTGATACAAATAGTGATAAAATAACTTGATAAATTAGAAAGTTGCGATAAAAACCTGACCTGAAATGTTATCAAGATCAACCACGCTGTCTTACTGCTTTTTTTCCTATGTATTCATTGATTTTTAAGGCACTGAGCATGACTGTTAAATCAATGATAGTTTGTCACAAAATTGTAGAGTAAAAGGACTATATTACTGGGGTCAACTACAAATTAGCCCATAGGGTAAATGCAAAGAGAGTGCAAAAGCTAAGGAAAAAACCAGCAGATGTTGTAAAATATGGCAACAATGTAACAGCTGTTAGAAAATGTATATCGTCATGTTGTCTTGTTCCTCTACTTGGTCATCTTGTGCATAATCAAATTCAGTAGCTGTGGTACTGAAGAGCATTTTACGTGAGAGATTTATTTAGTGAGCGTGCATGTGTTTAAAATCTTCTGTACATCCCCTGTGACTGAGACACAGTTCCAAAAGAAAGGCATAAGTAACCTTAAGTAATTGGTTAGGGTATATTCAAAACCAAGATAGTCTTCTCCTTATTTGACTTGTTATTGATGCTCGAAAAAGCATATTTTTCCATATGTGCTATTGTTTTTGTACTATTCAATTCTAATGAGGTCTGACTGAAAATGTTATTATCTTTTTATATTGTTCTGAAATGATCATTATGAGCTTGAGGACCATGGGTGAAGTTATGGTATTGCTCTTTAGGGGTTTATAATCTGACCCTTTAGTTGCACTGACCTACGTTGTCTTGAGTGTGCCAAGCTAGTTCATCTACTTTATACAAAATTGCTAAAATCAGTGGGATTGCTCAGAATACTTCATACCAATGGCAGCAAGTACTTGAATGTTCAGGTTCTGAAGACACTGGTTCTTAGAAATAAGCCCTAAAGTACCTGTGCAAAGTATGGAGCTATTAAGGTGTAGTGGTTTCTTAGACAAAAGCTACTGCTTTTCCTCTCCATTAACTGTAGCAATTTGTTACAAATTTTCTATTTTTTGTGCACAACATGCATTCCGTTTACATGAAGGAACATCGTGCAAATGACACACAGTGAAGATAACCTCCTCGGGAAAAAGCCGTTTGGATCAGAATTGAAGTCATAGTTCCTTATGGAGTTCCATATAGAGGAATACATGATGTTCCCGTTTCACAGGATGAGGACAGACAGACATAGCTGTCTGTTGATCATATGAGGGCAGAGCAGAGAAAATTTTGGCAGCCTTAGGTTCGTGCTTCTCTAGTCCTATGTAATGTATAAGGATCTCTCCTACTGTAATTTTTTCAGATGATTCTTGTCTCGTAGTCACAAACTTCTTGTTCTTGTTGCAGATATTCTGCTTCTGAAATTCTTTGTCATTGCTTTCATTTGTACGTATCAAACATATCGTTGTATTTCTGTTCTGTGACTATATGAAAATAAGTTTGACTCAGGTTTCTGATACAGTCTCTTTTGGTGACAAGTTTAAATCTACTCTTATGAAGGATTTTTCACAATTTTCTCAAATTTCAAATTTTGAAGAAAAAAATGTTTAAAACAGTGGTAGGAGTTTTGTTGACATTGAAAGCATGCCGTTTCATTTTTCCAAGCATCTATGCTTGTGACATGAGCCCGTTTGCTGGCGAGTGGATGCTGCCTAAGTGGAAAACAGACAGATGAGAGGAAGGAGACTGTTAAAGAAAAATTCTACCAGACGTGAGTTACCCTAGGTATGCTTTATTGCAGCGCTGGATGCACGGGGGAAATAGCTCCACCAAACGTGCATGCCAGGTGATCACCAACATACAGGTTATATAGAATCAAAATATACATATTCATTATTTTTCTGAGAAAAGGCAGTCCTATGATAATCATTTCTTGGAATCCATTTCCATATTCTCCTCCCCATCACGCATGCTCAGTGATTTGAGTTGGTGGTCCTCAGGGGTCTCTGGTGGTCGTCAGTGGTCTCACACCTGTGTTCGCTGGATGACCCTCTTGCAGGCATGCGCAGTATCCTTGCTGTGGATACACTTGTCCCTTACAACTTACTCCATAAGATTAATATTCCCGGGCCTATTGTCCGGTTGGGTAGGGACTGTACAAGGAACGTAGCAGCATTGTACATTGCCATGGTCAGTTAGCTATTACCTTGATTACAAACTCCTTTCCCACGATTATAGGCTTTAAAACAGTTCTAGGCCTTAAGCAGCTTTCTAGTTAATATAAGTTTTCTTATAGCTAAGCTTCTATATTTTTACAGAGACCAGTATAGATTTCTGCCAGACTGGGGCTCTATGAAATGCCACAGGGCTGGACTGGAACATATTCTGTATTTTTGCAGTTGTGGGAAATGTAGACAAGTTCTAACTATGAGGTAGAAAGTTCTAGGTCAGAAAATTAAATTCAGTGTGGTAATATTTTCACAGAAACTTTCATTAGTATAACTTACATCACTCTGCTTACAGAAAAGATTTAGCTTCAGGATGCTGGGGACCAATACTCCTCAAACTCTGTTAATTCAGATGGCCTATGTTAGACGTCTCTTTGATGGACACACTTGACATTTGGGAAAATGAGACTCAGGTCCAAGTCAGAATCCATTTTTTTTCTGGCACTGGTCATTCCCCACCCCGCCCCCAGTTGGTACCTCTGTCTTTGTTCAGTTGCTGAATCCGCAGCACTTAATGTTTCTTCGTGAATACAGATAAGCAATCGCCTGCGGAGCCGATGTCAATATGGCTTTCTCATGAATCAGCCGGTAGAGTACTGCTGGGCAGCTGATTCAACTGTACCCTTTCCCTGGGGCCCAGACGGTCTCTGCTGCCATATGCTTGCTCCACAGCGGCCTGAGGGGGCAATATTTCAGTCGGCTTTTGCAACCTGGATTACAGTTGCTGGCGTTATAGGCTTCACTACCAAACAAAACAAGCAGAGCATCAAAGCTGCAAGATTATGCCAGCCATTTTCTGTTTTCACAACAGAAAGTTATAAATGAAAGAGTCTCTGCAATAAACAGCCGGGGCTAGTTTATTATTTATTTATATTTTTATACAATACACCTGAGCCTAACCTGAAACCTCCATTGAAATCAGCAAGCCTTATGGTACTTTTTTTCCTGTTTGGAAATATAGTGTAGAGCGATCATCCAATTTTTACTGTCTTTGCCGGGGGACCTCGCAGAATGAATGCTGATGAAATAGTCAATTGATTAGAGACAAGCAGGCTTTCAAAAAGTCCTGGGCAAAAGAAAAGCTATTTCCCACATCTCTCACAAGTATCAATTAATATTCCATAGTGAGGGGGATATCTAAAGGGAGAATAAAAAAATAACATGAAAAGAAAACATAATTCTTTAAGCCAAACATAAAATATATTTTACCCTTCTACCATTGCCTGTGATGTTACAGACTGTATTCTAATCCTAACAAACAGCCACCCAGGGGAATTTATAAAGGAATACCTGCAAGCTCTCTAATGGCACCATCTTATAACTTGTAGCAAGAAAGAACTGCCAGCCTTAAAACTGAAAAGGCAGTGTCCTTTCTTATTAGAGTCACACAAGCTAAATCCAAGCAGTAGATAACATCAGCAAGGATAATTGCCAAAGAGTTATCTATATCACTGGATCTGAATATATATTTCTGATGTTTTTTCCCATCATTTCCCAGCATTTTTGTTTCCCAAAGACGATGTTAAGAAGGCAGCATCAGAGTTCTAAAACAATTAGTTTGTGCACAAAAAAATGTAAAATATGCAGCTCATTAGATTTCACAGCCATGCTTCCTACAGTCCTCATTATACAGCTGTAACGTGCTGAAGGCTGCCAGCTTGCTCCATTGTCTGTGGGCTGTACAGAAGGTATTTTTCTCCTATGCATAGCAAGCACCTTTCATACTTCTGCAGTTACACATTTGCATACAATATATTTTTCCCATTTCCCTTACATGATAAAAAGTCCTTAAAATGACACATGAGCAATCTAAAAACATTGTTCTGTTACACGTGGTAGGATATTCAGTTGTTCAGAGGTTTTGATTCAGACACATACTGCATGATACTAACATTTTTTAAAGATTTTATTAACTTTCTAAACTATCTGCTCTAAAAATTGTGTTAAGAAATAGGTAACATTTGGAATAAACAACTCAGATTCCTCTTCTGCTTATGGAGCTAAACCTCACTTAGTATCTCAGAGTTATATTAAAAGATTATTTTCCTGGCGGAAACAGGAAACAGTTTCTTGCATTTTCCTGCATGGTTCTTCATAATTTATTGTAGTGGTTGTTGACCAAGCTGCTCCTGTATGATTCTTTCAGATTCCTTTATTAAGCCAGATTTTTCAGGTGTTAAAACTTTTGGGTTAGGCTATCTGTTCTTTGAGGCAGCATCCACTATTTTCTGTAGGTCTGTAGAGTTCTGGGTTCTCAAATCTCCCTTTCCGTGCATTTCAGTGACATTACATACAACTGGTTATATAAAACAAACAAGTAACGCTTTGTTACTCTAATCTTTTAGATTAAAAAAACTGAACATGAAATATCAGTTGCAGTTTATTTCAGAAAGTGTATACAATTGTCTATATGATTATATCAGTGCACATAGCTGTTTATCTATCTATATATATGGGTAATAACATAAATGAAAACAAGAGTCTTGCCAATTTTGTACTTGTCCTCTATGTTGGTGTGCCAGCTTACATGCTCAGAGTTCCTGGAGGGTTACTATTATAGACTGGTATAGTCTATTTTGAGTACATACACATAAGAGAGTAGTCTTATGGCTAAAATTTAGGCATTCACATTAGCTGGCTAATTTAATTTGGATTCCTTTGTGGTCAGCCAAGAAAGAAGGATCCCATGAGAGGACAATTCTGTCTTCCTCCCTTGGATAGAGCAGAAAGCTAGTGCAACTAAGTATCTAATTTAGCCAGTTGAGCCTAAAACTGTGTTGTATGAATAACCATCTTTTCCTTCTTCCTTACCTTAATCATCATAAACAAGATCATGACAGCATCACAGTATTTCACTACTTAGAGTCAAATAAATTACAGCCGGGAAAGACAAATTACCCTATTAGTTAATCTTCCTGTCTTTCTAGGGTTTTCCCTTAGAATACATTATCTAGCATCCTGTGCAATAGAGTGAACTCTCCAGTGAGGAGGATTCTGTTATTTCCCTTGGGGAGCTATTCCTCCTTGTACAATTTCTCATTGTAAGAAAGCTTTTGTTGTTGTTTTTCTCTTTGCAGAAGATTAAGTGAAGTCTTGTATCTATGTATTTGTGTGGTTCTCATCACCCACATATCAATATTACATCTGTAAAGTACACAAATTTTCTTTCTCATTTCTCCCTCTAGGAGTGGCTGTATACAGGATTATACTATAGATATAGTAGAATACATTCTGGCCTTCCTGTCTCAAGCATGTCAAGCATCAGTTGCTCATTTTTCCTGTAGCAGACCACTCTGGCCCATAACTCTACCCCTTCCACCTCCATTAATTTTTCATCACTGAAAGGGATCCACTGGACGCTTAAAAAGCAAATACCTCTCTGCTTTTCACAGGCTTTCCTTTAAGCGTGGGAAAATCTCCTGAAAAACTCACACAAGACCTCTCTCATCTGTTCTCAAAGCAGTCCTTAAAACTCGTCCGTGATGCTCACGTACGGTAGTCACTGTGGGGTAGGTGTGCTAAGCTGACAGCAGGCAGGTCAGGCAGCAGCACCACTGTGTGCTGACAGCATTGCTTCCCAGGGTGATTTACATCCTCTTGTCATCTCCTTGTCTCTCTTCAGTCGTCTGTCTGCAATTGTATTTCTTGGTACTCTTGGAGCCTTTGGGGAGAGGACTTTCTTGCATCACAAGACCTGATCCACATATTGGGCTTTTAGAACTTTGGCAGTAAAGTAACTATTAATAATAATTAGAATACATTCAAGTACTCATGTAGAACGTAGGAGTGAAATAACATACGATCTGCAAAAGAACCCTAAAACACTCATACAACGTACCCACTTATGTATGTGTGTATATCTGCATACACACCAAGCTATGCAATTTAAAATACAATGGTAATATTTTATATGTGTGTTTTGCATATGTTAACAAGTTCTGAAGTGCATTACACAGATTTCTATTCCATACGCATTTTCTTTATTTGGCTAGTGAAATCTCCAATTCATAGATTTTGTGTTTAGAAATGGTCTCATATAGAATAATACAGGATGATAAAGATTAAAACTATATTTTTGTATTTTAAAAAATCAGCAACAATGAAAAACAAATAAGAATAAGTTTCTTCAGCTTTGAGGCAGTAATAATTTACATGTCAAGAAGTTATACAGGTTTTTATGAGATTATTGCAGTTTATTCAATAAAAAATAGTTACCATGACAACAACTGTCATGCTACCTGTGAGATTATAGCAAAGAAGGACAGTGAAGAAAAGGCTTCATTTTGGAAAGAATGCTTATCTGACCTGCTGAATACAAACAATGCTTTGCTTTGACCACTACTGACTGCACGCCTACTATCAGCCAAACTCAAAATCTAGCTAGAGATTTTGAAGCACAGCGATCCTCTTAGAAAAACAAAACAGTTGGTAAATAATGGCAGGTCTTTTTCATGCAAATATACTCTTAATGCCCTGTCAGATTGGTAATCAGATCTTTGGAATGAAATGGAGATTTCAGAAGAATAGGAGAGAGAGAGTGAGGGAGCCCAAAAAGGGCATCAGAAAAGCAAAAAAACCCCAACCCCAGAAGTCCCTGGGAAAATGAGAAAACATGGTCCCACTAGCTTGCATTATGGTCACATTTTTTATTTTTACCAGCCATTACAATCTTTCAACAAAATGGTTGCTTCATTGAATATGGATTCATGTAAATTTCTGGCACTGACTATGCGTTACGTACTCTAGAACATACAGGTTTGGGGTTTTTTTTTCAGTACGCACATTTCACTGCCGCACCAAAAAATTTGCTTTCCTACTCCCTGTGGCAGCATATGCATTTTTCTTTCTGACTAATGTGCAGAATCTGTACCCTGACTTGCACATAAAAACACAGCCAAAACAACAGAAGAGCACTAGCTGAGCACACACGTCTTATTTTTATGATTGCTTTTAATCTTAGTTTGCCAGCAAACACAGGCTTTCTTACCTAGCCATATAAAAATACTTCTATTGTTAATTGCATCTCTGATTGCTAGCCTGTTGCAAAGAGAAACTATGAAACCTGACACTAACAGAGTAAAACAATCAGCAATGGTTAATGGCTAAATCACATTAGAAGTGTTCATTAATTAAAAGCTGTTGAATCTCTTTGCATTCCATATTTAATCGCAGGGTCATTAGCATTGCAAAAGTGTACCTCAGGAAAAAAACATAGAAAGTTTTTTAACTGAACATCTTAAAATTCACCTCATCTATCAAAAAAATGGGATTGTTTTACATAAGGCAATATTAGGTACATAAAGAAAAAAAGAAACTGATTATGTTGTTGGACCAGATTATATAAAACTGCTATATTATTGTAATTAGGACAACAGTGACTTGGACTATAATAGTGGCTTTCTTGTAAAAATGGCACCATTTCAAATTTATAGTCTCTAGCTAAATGAGTTTGTTGTAGCATTGACAAAGAAACAAACACAAGCCAAATCCATTCAAAATTAAACACAAACAGAAACCTTAGCTGTTTATTTGCTGGGTAGAACCCAGAATGTTGTTTTTCAAAGAGCATTTACTTAATAAATGCTCTTCCCTGCATTCTTACTGCTTTTTCAATGCAAAATTTTTATCTTTAAAACTTAAAGCACATTATGTGTGTAAAAAATATTTATGTATATGTAGTTTATAACTGCAGTGTCTGTAGTGGAGTAAAATCCTACTTAAATATTGATAATCCAAAGCTCTAGACCAAAGCACAAAGAGTTCTGCTGTGTTCAGGAGATTGCCTAAGTAACAGCCGTGGTGGCTGTGAGTTCCTTTTTTCTGCATTACTTTTACCCCTCAGGAGTCTCTCAGTTCTCCAAATCTCTTGTTCATGCTTAGTTGAAAAGGGTTCTGTCACTTATGGGAGTGGGATAGGTTGCTACTTCTTCTGGACCCTTAGCATCTTGCAGTGGAACCAGAGCAGCACTGATGCAGGAACATCTTCCGCAGCTGCAGAGGGGACAGAGTTTGTTCCTTTATATACTGCTTATTGCCAGTGTGAACATATTAATGTGGCATGTTTCACACCTGCAGAAGATTTGATTCAAGGCATAAAACAAAAAATTCAAATTAAAGGTGATAAAATTTAAACTATGTAAAAGCTTAACCAATTTCAATAGTGGAGGTAATTTCTTTAATTCGTGTTTCATGATTGCTTACATCTTTCATAAACAATTTTCATCAATAAAATTGTTGGGAGTAAATTACTGAATTTGACAGACCTCAGAACTGTGTATGATGGTCGGAAATGAAGTGCTGAGTGGCAGAGACTGGCAGTGTAAGAAATTGATTTCTAGGAGCTGGGAGAATATTTTATTTTTCCATTCCCTTCATTAGTTTTATTAAGCGAGGTTATAGTCACACTTCAAGTGACCTGTAAGGGAAAGAAAAAGAAGGGTATGCCGTTTCCCCCCACTTTTTGTGTATATAAACAGTGAATGGGAATACTGACTATTATGTATGTATTTTTAAGGTACGTACAAATTTCAGATAAACTTGGGGCCTCAATAAGTGAGTAAATTATATTATATCACAGAAAAAAAAATCTTGAGAGCTGAGCATCTGAAGCAATGTTAGGCACTGATTGCCTCTTTTTATTAAGGCATAGTCAACTTTAATGTCTAATGAATACTTGGGATAAAGGATGCATTTATCAAAGAATCAGCATACCTATTTAAGTTTTGAAATCTTGAAATAAATATCTAAGTCTTCAGGGATTCTCAAATGAAATAAGAAAAGAATAGACATTATATATCAAATCTTTCTAAACAAGCAATGTAATTATTTCTGAAGTCCTTTGAAATGAGAGCCAGCTAGGCAAATCAAACACAATCTCAAAGAAGTCAACAGCTTCACTTCTTTATTTTCCTTTGTGTGTAAAGTATATCATGGAAACAAACTGGAACAGCCTAGATAAAATACTTTTACAAAAATTTTCACTGTTCTGTGATGAACCGTATCTTATTCCTGCCCTGTCCCATTGTATCATATTCTGCACAAACCTCTTCTGTCTTAGAAGGTTACAAAACAAAAGTCTCATGATAGCAGCCCCTCCCACAGAAACCTAGTACGTCACCTGCTATTTCAGTTTGAATTCAGATGAAGAAAGCACTGACCTTGTATTCGGTTTGCATAGCAAAGTTTCGGTAATGAGGGGCTACAGGGGTGGCTTCTGTGAGAAGCTGCTAGAAGCTTCCCCTGTGTCTGATAGAGCCAATGCCAGCCGGCTCCAAGACGGACCCGCCGCTGGCCAAGGCCGAGCCCATCAGTGAGCACCTCTGGGGTAGTGTATTTGAGAAGGGGGAAAAGTTGCTGCACAATAGCAACTGCAGCCAGAGAGAGGAGTGAGAATATGTGAGAGGAACAACACTGTAGACACCGAGGTCGGTGAGGAAGGAGAAGCTCCAGGCGCCGGAGTGAAGATTCCCCTGCAGCCCGTGGAGAAGACCATGGTGAGGCAGCCTCACCCCTACGGCCCATGGAGTATGATGGTGCAGCAGGTATCTACCCGCAGCCAATGGAGGACCACACGCCGGAGCAGGTGGGGGTGCTAGAGTGGCTTTGGTGGGCACCTGGTGTCCAGCCAGGGTCAGCCCACCACAGACTTCTATATTATTTGGTGTCACACATGGGACAGCAGCTGTGAACTACAGGGAATGTCCTGCTGGGATGGTGGGGTTATAGACTGAATTCTGTGAAAGGGGAGGTACAGGTTGGCTAAGAGATTGTTTTCTGTAGGAACAACAAAATAGAGAACTTGTAATTGGTGTATGAGTTACAGAGGGTGAGCCAACAAAACTTAAATATGTGAGACAATTCTAATAGCTACATCTTTTCATGCTTTGTAACTACTGTGGGCAAGCCACAAAGGGTTCTTTTGTTCCTCTGTTCCTGCAACATCCGAACTGAAGCTTCCTGCATACTTCCTTGTCATTGTTCCCTATTTCATTTATTTTCTGTAGCCTTTGCCATGGCCTCTGAGTGTGCCCCATGGTTGCTTCCCTGTTACTGTTTTTATTCTCTTCTATGTGAAGGAGGTCATTCAGGATATCGTCGGTAGGCTGAGGCTGCTGTATTTGCTACAAGGCTGAGGACCATGTTTGTGTCATCTATCCCCTTTATCATTCACTCAAAGCTACCAGGCATTGTCTGTTAGCATCTGGGTATACAGCAAAAATTGTAGTTGGTCAGACAACAAATTTCTGATGTTAATTCCTTACAAACCAGCCATCAAGTTGAGGGTAAAGTCCATTTCTTATGCCCAGTGGAACGTTAAAACTTACTATCTTAAAGGTTAGGCATTAAAATCACCTTTTGACATCAAAACCAGTTAATCTTCGAAACATGAACGGTTTGTATGTTTATAAGAACGGGTTCAGCAAGCATTTGTCAAAGATGCAACAAAGTGTTCATCAACATTGTATTCTTCTTCCACGTGGTATGCATCAGCTGCAAGCCACATGGATTCTTCTGGACTCTGCTGAGCAGCAGAAGAGATGCTGATGGGACACTTCCCTGCCAGATGGGTCAGAGCTTGCCTGGCAACCAGCTGATCTGCTTCCCTTTGTTGATATTCTCCCCCTGTAAGAATGGATATATTTATGCCAGTAGCCAGAAAAAATGACCAGTACCATAGGCATTTTTTTCTCTAGCGAGATGTACTTTTGCAATCCACCCTCCCTGGGAATTATCCCATTATTCCCACGCAGCACACCCACCACAACTTCAGGCACTGCAGAACTTTCACTCCATAAGTGAAGTGTCATCTGCCCCTCTAAACACTCCCAAATCTTGCGGGCCCCACATCTTGCTCTGATGCTCAAAGCGGCCAGGTGGACAAGCGTGAAATGGAAGCTATTGGGTGACATGTAAATTATGTCTAAATATGCAAATGTTCCTCTAAATAATTTGCATGTACTGTAATGCACAAATCTGCCCAAAGCCATAGCAGCAATGTGCCATACAGAGAAAAGAGAATGCAATGCAAGGACGTGCCAAAGGGATCTCTTCCCCTTTAGTTTACTGTTCCTGTCCTGAAGTGATGTGTAATTTGGATTCAGCAGCACAAAATGTGAGAAGGAAGGGGAGGCTATTTTTATTGGCCTATCCAAAAAGGGGGGTATGTTGGTGGGTGCTATATTTCTTTTCCTTTCTGAACATAAGAAACAAAATTCAGCCCTTAACCTCTCTCCTACTCTTACTTTCTCTCCTTCTGTAGATATTGTCTTTATTGTTAGCCTAATTAATGTCATTATATTTTTAAGTTATCCAAAAACGTCGTCTCTGCAGCAAGCTTAATGTAACGGACTGAATTTCATTCGATTTTGCTTCTTACAGAAACGGAAAGTGCTATGTTGCCGAAGAAATAAAAAGGGCAATTTCCTTAATTTTTTCTTCTAATTTTTTGGGCAGAGTATGTAATTTATAACTCTGGGTAGACAATGATCCCCTCAGTGGCAGAGACTCATTTCAGAGACAATAGATGTTGTCCTAACTCTGTCACTGTGGCCACATCAAACCATTATTATGGCTGCAAGCCAAAAGAAGAAAAAAGAATCCTTTTTATTGTTGCTTTTCTATGCAATCTCTGTAACTTGGCAAGGGTCTTTCAAATGTGATTTTGTAAATCTTAAATGCAACATATTATATTGTATTATTAACCTTGTATTTCATATGGCTTTGATATGATTCCTTTGCAAATGCTTGAAGTCTACACAGATCTATCAGGTAGCTTTAAATGCATTCTACAAAGAAACCTTAAATAATACAGCTACTAAAAAGGTTTTTCTTTTACCCAGAAATTCAGTCTCCTGGCATATATCATCTCAAAGGAAAATGTTCTGTTTGTGTTCCACCAGCAATATTTTAAGTTGTTACTGATGTTTTTTCTTCTTTTATTATTGTCGTACAACTCACAAGGAAATTAATTTTTGTTTCAAATTATTTTTTAATAAGTTATGTAAATTTCTAGTAAGAGTATAAATATTAATTGTGTATGTTCTTTCTATTTAGGCACCTTTGTTACTAAAGTCACGGCTACAGATGCAGATGATCCAGTTTATGGAAACAGTGCCAAGCTGGTTTATAGCATTCTGGAAGGACAACCTTACTTTTCTATTGAGCCACATACAGGTAGGTGACTCTGAATATGAATCCCTGGGTTGTATTTACACAAGTGACCATACTTCTTATGTATTGCATATAATATGCTTAAACAGGGAGCATAAATAGATGTCTGTCAGTATTAGGGAGTTGTAACATGCGTCTCACTTGTATTCCATCAGAGTCTGATCATGTGAAAAGACAAAGAAAAATCTGTATTAATGGTAATGTAAGTAATGGTGATGCTAATATTACAGAAGTTACTGAAGCAAAACTGAAGGTAGTGGAAGTGCTGTGTGACTTATAACTGATTAGGCAATGAAAGACTTGGCCTGAGGAATTTAATGAGCATAATGTAATTTTCAATATGCAACTATAGTATTCCCAGTTAAAGAAAGTACTGTTTAGCTTGGGAATTTTAGTGAATGTATTGTGTGTTTTCATAAAAATGATTTTTCTTTCTTGACGGGATGGATCAGGGAGCAAGAAAGAACATGATACTGAGCATTGGTATGAAGTTTTATTAGCGTGCATTTAGGATGACTTTATTTCTCTGTGGTTTTGAAGTCTGGAAAGTCATCTGAAAGAACTGCCAATAAATCCATTCCCTCTTGTTTCCTGTACATATGTCGTACTTAGAGCAAATTCATTTAGTTCTGTTTGAGGACTTTTTTTTAAAGTGACTTGATATTATTTCTTATATTCTTTCACCTCTTACTAGAAGCTGGGTTTAGTCCCTGCGAGTCAAGCAGCTGTGATCTCCTAAGGAGAAGAAAACTGTAACTCATTTTAAAACATACAAAACCCACCTGAATTTATATGACCATAAAGGAGTAAAGCAGGAGTAAAAATTCTTGTCATCATGCAGATTAACAAAATTATGAAATAAATGCTAGGAAAAATTATTAAAGGATGATTTTGATAGATCAAGTGTGCTAAGTTTTCTCATGAATGTTAAACAGAGTACTCTTGGACTTTTTAACGTCTGGAAGTTCTTTAACTTTTTCTGGTGAGATTGCATGGGAAAAATCATTTCCCTTTCCTAGAAATGCCCTAATTTGCTGGGTCTTTAGGTAAATAGTGTAAGTCAATAAATATTAATGGATTAATTCATTAAAGTATTTTCTTCTGGTTGAAGGACAGCTATCCTGAGTGTGAAAACAATCTCTGGAATGCGATCTAGTATTTTATTTTATGCTGTATGTAAAATAGAGTTTTACAAAGGATAACTCTTGCAGAGCACAATGGAAAAACAGTAGCTTGTTTCAAAAATAACTATGTCAAGAGAGTGTTATTAGTGAAGCTCCTTAGTTTATGCTGTCTGATTTGTCACAAGTCGTGTGGAAATATAACTCTGAACAGACCCCTGACGATCAGGTATCAAACTATATGATTTGGTTTTCTTTAATGTTACGAATTATTGCATGCAGTAATGACTTGAGTTAGGTGTCTTAATTAGAGGGGGATTAGCTGGAGGCTTTCCCACTTTCTACTAGGGAAATGTAGTGCTTTAGCAGGGAAACACATTGGCATTCAGAGGAGCCAAGAAGTGTATTCTCTACCTACACAGAAGATTCTTCCCTTCTTTCACACAAAATAGCCTGAAAGAAAATATTCCAAATGTAAAAAATTGTTTAATTTTATTCAAGTTTATTATTTGTATTGCATTAGAACTTTATGCTTAATCCAATGAAGTAACTATTCATCACCTAGGAAAGTGATTTCTGTTATCATGAAAGCCAGAGAGAACTCCAAAGCTTTCTGGTGAACCTGAAAATCATGATTTTTCTCCTGTTTCACTAGCATTAAATTCCCCCTCCTACCTTCATTTCCATTTATAAATATTCCTTTGAGTAGCAGTTCAGTTACCATGAAAATGACATGTTAGTTTCTAAAGGAAATTTAATCATGAAGAATTCAACTGTGGCTTTGCGACAGTGCCTGAGTAAGTGGCTTCATATTACAGAGCTGCTTCTGAATGAACAAGTGGTTTCAAATTCCCCATTTTTCTAGATCTATGGAGGACATCAATTATGTTCTTCTCTAAACCATTACAACTGAATGAGTTTATGTACTGAGGCCAGCCTCTGTTCCTTTGCCATTTCTCTGTAATAGCCTTCATCTCTAGTGTAACTACCATACTACACTTAGAGCTACCCAGAAAATAATTTGTTGTTCTGGAGAGTCTGCATTTGTTTCTATGATATTAGACGGACCTATCCATTGCTTGTAATGTTTTAAAATTTGCAGAATTTTTTCTCGTGCCTGAGATGTGTCTTCATTCACCTAGAGAAATCTTAGCCATACTAAATATCAAATTCTGTAGAGCCTTCCAGCATACATTTGTTTAGAATATGTAAACAATAAATATACATAAAAGTCTAGTTATTAAGCAAACTAGATGTAGGTAGTCATGTAGAAACTGCAGCCAGGATGAAAAAGATTGCTCTAAAACCCAGCAGCCTTATAGTTGTGATTCTTCTGAAGAGGTGTTGATTTCAGAAAACATGAGGAACTATGCAATACATTTTCTAGGTAATACCAGAATTTTGGAGCATGGGTACAATAGTATTTATTACATACCAGAGAGAGTTTTATGGGTTGTTACATACAGTCTCAAAACGCCGTTAGTATTATGCTGATATAGCTACAATTTTGCAGTAGCTTGTGGCACTGTATATTTCACCTTTTGGAGGTAGAGGTGCATAAACATGCACGCTAGTTTAGCAGCTATATAATTTGGACAGTAGTGCTTTCACCATGGACAGAGTGGAAGGTGCATTTTAACAAAAAGGAAATGTCCAAAGCAAATAGAAAATATGTAGATTTTTTTTCTTTATACTTACCCAACCTTAGCAATATGAACCATCCCAACTATTTGTTTCCTCGTATAACTAGGCCAGGAATACACACTATCTTGCACATTAGTATATAGTACTGGGAACCTCAGTTAAAGTTTTCATGTGGAAGATATTTGAATACTATTGTGACAGTGTAGAAATTAAAGCGGAACAGCCAGGTATAATAGTGTCTTTTCCAAATCAAATCTGAAGGTGATCCTCCAAGCATGGTAGATATTTTAGGGTTTCGGGTTTGTTTGGGTTTCTTTTTTGGCAGCAATGTGTGTATAGCTACACTTTTTCTGTGGCTACATTTCATTAGTGCCCCTGCTAAGTTGAAAGTCTTTCCCATTAATTTGAAACTGAATTGCGTCTGAACGCAGATGTGGTGTCTAGAATTGTGTCTTTCCCAAAACGGAATCGCTGTTTTAAGAAATGGACTATCTTGAAGTGATCCAGTTCAGAATGTAAATATTTTCTGTCATTCATGGGAGTGTATCAAATGTTATCAAAAGTACAGCTATTGATAGCTAGTGCTGATCTACTTACTGTTTTTTCTATATGACTGGCCGTTTATTAGCTTTGTATATTAGAAATTAAGACTAGATTTAGATCTGTGCAGCTACCAGCACCAGGGCAGCCATAGAAAGGCTGTACTGACTGTAATTTTTTTTCATTTCCTGGCTCAGACTAAGGATTTTCTGACCTTGCTGCTTTGTTTTAATGGCACACTGAGAGCTGACCATCAGGAGTAATCCCAATCATGCCTCCTGATTCCGCTCCCTTCTGTAGTACTCTGAACAAAAAGAGGGATCAAAGGTGTATGATATAGCTTCATGCCTACAGTAGAAAGGATTGCTGCACCTGATGGTAAACCTGAATAAAGCAGTTGCTTACTCTTCTGCTTTTTTGTTCCTACTAACTTGACATTAACTAGGTGTAGTCCTTGCTTGAAACTCTGACGGTACTCTCAACCTTCTTGCTGTACCAATTCTATAATGCACAGAAATAAGTACTGGTAAGTGACCCATAAAACAATAATTTTCCATTACCTTAGATGAAAAATGCATGTACTTCTGCAGTTCTAGTTTGCAAATTCTTCTGTATGAGTTATAGACACCTGAAAGAAGGTAATTCAGAAGTTATTTTTCATTCAGTGTTCTGAATATGGCTTAGGGTAAATGGTTTTTTGATGGCTTATTCTGAGTATTTTTCATTTTTCATAGGTGAATTTTAATATGACCACTGGTTTATTGGATAGAGAGTAAACATAAATAATACCTTACAAAGATACAGATTCAGCTTTTCTACAAGACGCTAAACCTACAATGTGATGACATCAGATTACTAACGAAACTTAATGGTGGACTAAAATATATTCCTTAAATCATTATGATTACATCTGACTAACTCATGTCAGGTTTCCTGACTAGTGTGTATTATCTATAAAGGTATACAAGTTGTATGTATTCTCTCATAATCCAAATAATGACAATCGAAATGCTGGGGAAGGGGGTTCCTTAAGACTGCTACAAGTAGCTAAAGTACACTTCTCACTTTTAAGCTTTTTCAAGGATATTAAATCATGAGCGTCAACTTTAAAATAAGATTATCATAGTGACACATAATATGAAGTGACACTGTTCTACAGTATAGGCATGACAGAGAACATAGATTTTCAGCTGTGTCTGACTTATTTACATTTCACATGAACTTAAATAACGTCACTCCTACACATACCTGAAATACAGTTACATGAACAAGGCAAATTACACCAAACGCCCTACCGCACTGGAAAACGCATTGTATTATTCAAGCACAAACCCTTTGTATATATGAAAAAGAATACATTTTAAACACTACCATCTTGGATATGGTCGTTTAGTTCAAAGCCAAAGTTCAAGTTAGTAAGACTGAGATGAATAGAAGAATCAGGAGACCTAGAAAATTAAAGACTCTCCTGATAGAATGTGGATAATTTTTTTGAGAGTGAATAAGTGATTTTTTTTCTATACTTAGCTTTAACTTCCAGGTGAAAGAGCACATGCTTTAACCAACAGAGCTGTTAATGTTTTAGTATATGGCCCTCTCTGGACCGCAGTGTTGAACCTGCAACACCCTATGGTTCTGAAATCAGAACACAAATGAATAGGCCTAGGAGGAATGAAAACAGTACTCAGCAGAAGTCAGGTCCAAATATTTATTTTAATTTGAGTCCTTGTTATCTTCCTCCATGTAGAGCTTGAAATACCATCCAGCAGAATAAAATCAAGTAAGGTAGCAAGCGACAGCAATTTCTGGGTTACAGGCATTTTTGTGATGTTACAAACTACTACTTCTATCTGGTTATGCCCAGTTTATTAGTAACGGTGCATATCAATGACAGCACAAGCTGCCCTGAGAATATTGCATGTAGTATTGATGAGACCCATCGCCATAAAAAAGACTACCGAAATACTGAAGAAAGTTCAAAGCAGCGTAGCTAAGGTGAGAAGAATATTACTTATAATGAAAGATTGATTGAATTTAATTTGTATAAACTGGATAAGAGGTGATTAAAGGAGGATATGAAATCACTGCACAAATATTTGAAAGGTGTTAATAAAAGAGAGGCACGGGGACTGTTTCTGTAATTACTCATGATAAAATGACATGGTAGTCTTTTCAAACTAGAACGAGATGGGAAAACAGTTTTGATACAGGAAGTAATCTGCAACTGTAAGGGGAAAGTAATGAACTGCTGGGAAGAGAACTAGCTCATGTTCAACAGAGCCTTTCTAAATAGTTTAGATTTAAAGCATCATGGGATTAGTGTAGAGAAAGAACTTGTTCGCCATTAGTCAGAGCCTGGATTGAACTGCTGCTGTCTAGCTCATTTTATTAACTAGTGCTGCTGTGATATCCTTGCCAATTTCTACAGATTCAGTTAAAGCTAACTAATCTTTTAAGTGAAATAATTTTGAGAGGCGTGAACCGAGATAGGTAGATGTTGTTCTGTCTTAGCAAGTGAGGTGTAGGAACTTCCTAGAGGAGAAGGCAGGTGTGTGCAGCACCATACAGAAGGTAGGTTCATGCAGCCCAGATAGCAACAGTTCCAAGGTAGCATAAGCAACTCCAGCACGTGCAAAGATTTCTGGTTTATACCTGGTTGCTTCCATTACAGCACCTTCAACTCTATATTGACAGCATTTGATGCATTTAGGTGGAATGCTGAAAATAAAGTATATTTTCAAACTAGTATAAACCTTTTCTTCTCATTGTGTACTAAGTATACTGTGCAACCTTAAGAGTTGCGTTAAGGTGTTTGTACAGAGATTCTTTGGTGATTCTGAGAGTTGTCTTGGTGACAGCCCATTAGGAGAGAGGGTTGTACTGACAAACCACTAGTGCAGCAGACCTGAGGGTCAGTCCTACAGTTCTTGCTTTTTACTTAGATGTATAAAGTGCAACTATTATGGATAAGGAATGTAGGATTGGGTCCTTCAGTTGCAGCAAGAGCTGTCTTTTCTGATTAATAAAGGAAGTATAAAATCACTGCAGAGATGTTTGAAAACAATTATGATGGTCTGTAGTTGATAAAGATGAGTGGCTTAAGATCAAGACAGATTGGCATTTGAGAAAAGTGATTTCTGCTTCTAGAGTTTATCTAATAATAGTAGTAACAAAAAAGCTGATACCACACATTTCTAGCATTTCAGAGCAATACCTCTATCATTTTAGAAAGCTAGTGTGATAGGACTCAACTACTTTCCTCATGCTGAGTAGGAAAACAGGGGTTACATATCTAAATAATGTTGTACTTCAAGAGACTGAATTAGAGAGTGGAATTTGAACTACACAGCTAGATTTGGAAAGTATCTGAAAAAGAATCCAAGGCTACTTTCTGTAAAGTGTTTAGTATAATCTTTGGTATTAGAGGATCATTACAAATAAAATCGTAAGGAAGCAAGGTCATAAATGCAGTGCAGATTGTTTGTTCATTTACTGCATTCATTCTCAGTTGGTGAGAGGGTGATCCTTTCACTATGCCAGTGAAACTTGATCCCAGGGAAAAGGGAATGCCTAGTAAGTAGAGACAATATTTGATGATAATTTTTATTTAAAATATTGGGGGTTTTTATAAAGGGTAAATTGAGTTTAAAATAGTGGACTGGTATGCCTGTATCACATCACCAAAGTACTAGATTTTTTATTTTTTTTTTAATTTTCAAGGAAGTTAGTTGTGATCTATTCATTTTTTAGGAATTATGGTATGGGTTTTCCACAGATCTCCAAGTGAACCTTTTTTATGGACTGCTAAAACATCACTAAAGTCAGTGTGCTTCATGGGAATACAAAGAATGCATCTCACAGCTCTTTGAAGAAATTACAAGATTGATTTTTCAGGAGTTTGGGTCCTAAATGACTGTTATGTTTATTGAGAATCTCCACCAAGATTTTAGCATGGAAGGGAGATCAAAGCAATTACTTAGCTGTTCCAAAATGAAGAAGGGAAAGTTCCAAAGTATGCAAGTTGAAATAGCAGGAAGTCTTCATCAAAATGTGTGAGATGAATGAGATGCTTAAGAAAGGCTTTTCAGGGCCAGATTCCAATTTTGCATAGTGCTTGCTTGGTTTTGTTCCATGTTCTCAATTATTATTATGTGTAGTTTTATAGTGTTACCATAAAGAGATCCTTAAAAAAAATGGAGAGGAAAGTGAAAAACAGATCCTTATTTCTATTGTTCCTTTTGCTTCTCTTCTTCATCAGCTACTGCCTCTGACACATTGCTGCTTTTGCCCGATCTTTTTCAGTGTGAGACACTGTATATTCTTCCAAATAGGTTTCTGAAAGTAGTCCACAGGGGTGCATTTTAACCGATTCAAGTTGTGAGGCAGATTGTGCAAATTGCTCAGTGTGTGCATTTAGGACCAGTGTAAAAGTAAATCCCATTCTGCAGCTGTTTTATTTGCTATTGAGCAGTGTGACACCAATAGTAGTTTAGGAAAAGCAACTCAGTCAAAAAAAAAAAAAAAAAAAAGGTGCTTCCAATATTGGGGATGTTTTCATTCTTTGAAGAAATAGATTACTTGATTTCTTTACCTTCCAACCCGCTTCTTGATGTTTCCAGCTTTAGTCAGAGGATCCGTAGCCAAATTATGATGCAAGTATCTGTTCAGTGGTTGTACTAGATGTCCATTTGATGTTTTCACAGGACTCAGATTTGTGTAATGTTTTAAAGTACGTAGAGATAAAGCCTTATCTTAGGCAATATGTAAAGAAGGGACCTCAAGTGAGAATGCAGTGAGCATGCTTGCTCCAAAAAAGGATCAGGTTTATCCCTTCTCATTCTCGACAGACATTTTTCTGATAGGTTCTTAAAAACTTTCAGTAATGGAAATATTAGAAATTCTACCGGCAGCCTTCTGTCTGTACTTACCTTCTCTTTTAGAAAGTGTTTCCCTAATGTTTAACTGAAATCTCTCTTGCTGCAATTTAAACCCATTTTGTGGTTTATATTATAGGCCCATCATCTCTTCTCTTATCCCCAGTGGAAAAGGAGAGTAGTTCCCAGTAATTTTTACATATTTGGCTCTAAAGTCTTTCCTCATACTTCCCTAACTATATAAACCATTTTTTTTTTTCCAAAACTGGGCACATGGTTCCAGCTGCAGCCTTACCAGTGTGCGTGAATAGGCAGGATTATTCCACAGTTCTTCCATACAACATACTAGCCAATACACCAGGAAATGTTTGAGCATTTTTATCAGCAAAACACTGTTGACTCATATTCAGCTCATTTTGACTCCACTTTCTTTTCTGTCTTGTGAGTCATCTGCTCTATTGTAATTGGGAAGTTAATTGTTTCACCCACACAAAATACTTTTTATTTGCCAAATTGAATTGCATCCTGGTTTATTAGACTATCCAATTTGTCAAAATTGTTTTGAACTCTAATCCTGTTCTTCCAATACTTGCAATGGCTCCCAACTTTGTGTTATCTGAAAGGCTTGATAAGTTCTTCCTGCCTTCCATCATTCAGGAAGTATTGAATGATGCTAGAAGCAGAATAAACCCTATGAACCCCTTCATCCATCTATCCACTTTGACATTAAGCCATTGATAACTGTTCTGAATACAATCTTCCAACAAGTACCTACCTGCCCTACATTAGTTTACAGTAATTCTCATCCCTCACTTTTAAACTACTCTCCTGTTTGGCACATCATTTTCATCCATCATAGTGTGCTGAAAGTGATTATGTTTTTATTCTCGATTTGTTTCTGGGTTGAATTGAAGTAGAACAGGTTGAATGCTCAATGAGTTAATGTTCTGTGTGCTGTATGCCTATTAATATTTGGGGAGCCTGAATTGTTTTCTAAAAATAGATTGAAAGTTTCAGTACTTCCTGTGAGCCAAGCCTCAGAACTGGTGAATAAAGCAAAAGAACAAATAAATATCCTTGAAATTCCCTATGCGTAACTCTCTTAGTGTGTCTTTGTCTTAATCACATTACTTAGGTGAGGATGGAGCCTTTTTATGTTTATTAATTTGCTTCATAAGAGATACCGACACTTCTCTTTTGCTGACCTCCATTCTGTAGATTCTGAATATAGAAATACTGGTGGTTACAATCAGCCTGTGTAATTTGGATATATTTGATGTTTAAAAACCTTCAGCTTCTCTTACAGTAATTAAAACAGTAAACAAATTTTTAGCTTTTTATTGTGCTTGAAATTGTAACTTGACTTTGACTCATAGCTTCTGGCAAATGGTTTATGGGCTGAGACAGCAGATAGAAATATGTATAAAACTATTGGAATAACAGGTTGTGTTAGTATCTTTATACAGAAAAAAACCCCAAATTTTTATGTTTTAACAGTCAGAAACTGTAATTCTGATTTAGGCACTTTTTAAGGTATTTAATCTTCCTGATATCTTTTAAACCACAGACAAGGGCTGGATTGTTCCATACATTGAGACAAATTAAAATACATGTCTAGGAAAAATCATCACTTTATTGAAATAATTAACTTGTCTCAGAGGAAACTGCAGAACACAGAATGTGGCGTCCTATACAAGTAATCTGTAGGCTAGACTTAACTATGTAAATTAGGTTTAAAAAACAAAACCAAAACCAAAATAGAAGCTCTGCCTAAAAGATAATAATGGAGAAAAAGTTATAGTAGGTTTAATACAAAAGCCATTGAAATAAGGTTTCACTGATCTTTGGATCAGCTCTATTAGTGAAAAAAAATAATGTGGATGAAGTTCTGATACCCTGAGTTTGCATCCTTTTTATGAGTCATCTCATTTATAACAATAGAGTTATTTGCAGAATGCATCATTATTATTCCTAAATAGTAAACTAATCAATCCAAACTAGTCACAACTGTCAAATGCTTTCAGAAATAAACATGATTCACTCTCCTTACCTAGGCTGCTATGGAGGAAATGGCCCTACTCTTTTACTGAATGTATTTTGCACCTATCACATCTGATAAATGTTTATTATTATCTTCTGGGTTCCCCTGTTTTCATTCAAAAAAATTCACAGAAGCATGTTCTTCAATGTTTTCCTGTATAACTTATGTCCCCTCCTACAGATGGTATAGAATAGTTAAATTACATGAACATTGTACTTCAAGGCTGCTTCATCGGTTTTACGAGCACTGGATTACACTGTGTTTGCCAGGGTCCTGAGCACAACCTCCTTCAAGGAGTTTACTTATTAAGTTTAGAAGTGCAGCTGGCTGCGTCCAAGGTCAGCTCCTTCACTGAAAAGAGCTGTTGTGAAGAACGCTTCGTGGAGGGGCTGCCCCTCCTTTTCCTTGGGAGCTGCTTTTAGGCTGAGGCTCCACTGCTGGCCTCCGGCTCTGCTACACCCACACCCGGTCTCCTGTTTTCTCGGTTCTGACCCAGAGCCAGACCCTGTTGCTGTGGGCTCGCTGGGTGATCATCAGACTATGGCTCTGCCTGGCCACTGTCTCTGGATCTGAGTGGGACCTTGACTCGCCACTCTGCAGTCTGGCTCGTGGTTGGTGAGGTCGCTGCTCCTGTCTGCCTTGGTTCCACACTCCGCTCCTACCTCACCTTTAACTGCAGTGCAGTTGGCCTTGCTGCTCCTAACCTCGCTTACCACGAGTTAGAATGAAAAATCGCTGATTACGTATCGAGTTCCTTGGGAACGAGGGATTACTCTAGCTTGGCAGTTGCAGACATAAGAGAGAGGTTTCATTTTTATCCAGAATTATATTTATACAATAAATAAGACAACAACCCAAAATATTTTATGGAAATCCTTTACAAAAGTGTAGGTTACAAGACTGCCATTATGTTATGTTTGGTGGTTTATGTAGCAAGCATATTGCTTTATTTTAAATGCCTTACACCCCCGTTGCCATTAGCTTGGTCTTGTACTCAGCCAAGAAAAGAAGGTCTGATCAGATTCTTAATATTACAATATTACAGTTAAATGGATTCTAAAATTTACTAAAATGCATCTCTATTAATAATAAAGACCAGGAACATTCCTTTATTGACCATAAATACATGAATAGATAATCTCAGCATTTCAGCCAGTGTAATTTCTAAGAAGCTTATTTAATAGAAACTATCCCATGTGAAAGAAAAAGAGCTATTTGAAGTCTCCACAGCTATGCTAGTCCCAGTAGAGAAATCAAAACTAATAGATTTGCAGCAAGTATTGATTGATATCTAAAAACTCTTGACAATACTTAACAAAGAACAGATAAAAAAAATAAAATACAGTGTGAGAGCTAATGACATGTATGATCAGGCCCAGTAAACAGGTATGTCTGATCCAGGGTGTGAACTTGGCCACTCTATTCAACATGCAAATCTTAACAAATTATACAGTACCATATAGCATTCTTACCTTCTTTCTTTTATGAATTCCAAAGACTTGGCAAATTACTGTCAATGTCTGCCCATAAACTGTGTCCTTCAGCTCTGTAAGTACAGGCCCATGAAAAGAGACACTCTGCCTTATGCCTCATAAGAACCCTCAAGCACCATGGTTTAAAGGAACCACTGCAATGGTGGATGCAATTCCCCTCGGCACTCTTACACTTCACTTAACCACTAAGATAATTCAGTGACTTGAACTGTGTGCTCTCTTTTCACAGACAAATTATTTTTTCAAAAATAAAATTAAAAAACAGGATTAAAAGGAAAAAAAAAAGCACTGCATTTCAATTTAACATTTAGACTTGTTTTCCCTCGGTTTAGTAGGACTTCTTTAGTTAATTATTATCTTTTTATTATAGTGGACAATACTAGACTGTGATGAACACCATTTAAATTTACCATTAAACATTTAGTATTGCACTATCCATACTGAATGATGTGAATATAATGGAGCAGTTTTGGAAAGAAAAAAACAAGATTTTTTTATTACTTCTATTAGATGTCCATGAAATCTGTAGGATTTTGCAGTGGATCTGGACCCATATTTAATTGGACTGTCCCTTGCAGGTATCTTCCTGCTAGCCCACTGACATTTTATGTTTTGATATACTGCAGATCACTTCTCTGTCTTTAAAACCTTCTAGCCTAATAAAGTAGGTGATAGCAGCTTATTGAGATCATTGTCCAACCAGTGGCCCTCCTAGAGTAGGGACAATGCAGTGACTTCAGGAGTTTGCAGTACTCATGACTACGCTGAAAGACATGTTGTCATTCTCCAGTAGAAATTTAGGCACTTGATTTAGGATGTAAGGGAACAACTGTAGCCAGCATTATATACAAGAGCAGATTAAATAATGGGCTTGGTTTTAAAACATTTGAAACAATCTGACAGATATGGTTAACAGTGTTTATAGATTAAGTTTACTACATGGTTGTCTTCTGTTTGTGAATTTTGTGGGGAAACAATGGGTTTCTGTGGGTGGTAGGACAGAAACCAAAAACTTATCGGGGAAAAAAAAAGTAAAAATTAGTATGTATCACAGGTACGATTAATTCTTGGGTTTTGGACCACAATTTCACTGCACTTTTGATTAAATTACGGTAGGTGACCTCTAATATACTTTTTTGAAAATCTCATATTCTTCTTTATCCTTTGTACTAAACGGCAACTTAACTGGATCTTTCAAATTTTATACCAATATTTACATATATCCATAAAAATAGCTGCAAAACTGAATTTGGGTCTGTACCTGACTTTTTCCCCCCCTCCCCGTTATTGTAGCTATAATTAAAACAGCTCTTCCCAACATGGACAGAGAAGCCAAAGAAGAATACTTTGTGGTCATCCAAGCAAAGGACATGGGAGGACATATGGGTGGACTCTCTGGAACTACAACAGTGACAATTACACTCACTGATGTTAATGACAATCCTCCTAAGTTTGCACAGAGTAAGTGCCATTATGTATATATGTTCTCCTGTATAACAAAATAATATAATGTGGGTGTTTTTTTTTTAAATGAAACTCTGTTTCTAATCATCATATTTCCTGTGTTTTTAAAGTAATTTAAAAATATGTAGCTGCTACTAGAGAAAGATTAATAGTCCTCTGCCTGATTAAGAGCTTGGGAAAGAGGGAATTATGCCCAGAACAATGTACACTGCTCTCTGTCTTCCTTGTTACCCCTCATACATCCACAGAGAAGGGTTTGGGGACTTTTTTTCATATATTTATTTGCTTTCAGTGCAGTTGTTTCTAAGTGCTAGTGTGAGTTGCTGTTATATGTGCTTCCATCTCATGCAGACAACTGATACCTCCAGTAAAAGACATATATAACTGATAAAAGAAATAAAGGTTTGACTAATTAGTTAATAGTGAAGACAACAAAGAAAATAAGTCTAAGTCTAAATAATTGTTGATCTTTAATTCAAAATCCATATTTACTACTGTGGTTCCAATGGATACCTTGCTGGGCTAGGTTAAAATGGTTTGGTATCCTGCTGAGATTCTCTACAAGCTCTGTAGTTTATTTCAAAGATGAAGATAAAAAGAAGAGGGAAGAACACAGTGACCGGATTGATTTTATTTGGAACAGGTGCAATCTAATGCACTATTAGAAACTTATCTTTTTATCCAGCTTGTTCTGAAAAACTGAAGTTGTAACCTATTAAAAGCCAGTTTGGGGGTTGGAGAATGTTCACATCTAGACTTTGTATCGTTTTTACTTTATTAGAAGCATGTTTTTCTAACAAGGTACTTATGCACCCAATGTAAAATTAATTCTTTTCCACATATGTATGACTTGAAGTCCACTTTTGCCCTGTTCTGAAGACACAGAGTGAAATGGGTTTGTCCTAGTACTCAGGATATGATAAATACTCTCCTATAGTCTAGAAATGCACATACAGATAGAGACAAAAAATATAAAATAAATAACCAGAGGTAAAAGCTTATTTGCAAAATATATATTTTATTATCCCATCGTAGTGGCTTTTAGCAGATAAGCACTCTGTGCACAGTAAAAGGTTTTCTTTCATTATAAAAAATGCATAGGTTTTTTTTTTACTTCATATGACATTGCATTGCTTGCACTTGTGGTGTTCTCCAACATGTGAAGACAATTTCCCTACGAATGTAAACATCTATAGATGAGACTCCTGGCCAAACCGTATCTCCAGAATGCAGTGGGACATTTCCTTTATACCTGCAATTTACTGTAGCTCTAACTCTGACTACAGATCTACTTTTGCCAGTTTACCTGGCTTTTGTATTTGTATCAGCACGTTCTGTCTCAAAAAGTCTTTGCTTGCCAGTAGGAGAAAAGCTGATCAGAAAATCAGCAACGCAACCACTACTAATTGGTACGTTAGCTGGAGGTCTCAGCAGGAAGCACAAGGGTGAATGCATACGGACAGGAACGGTACTTTCCCGGTGCTGCTTACTCGTATCTGTTCTCCTGTAGTTTGGATACAGTAACGCATTAACTGGGTAGCATGAGGAATACTGCATCACAGATCCCTGAAATATATTTTCTATACGGAAAATGTAGATTAGTTTTTCTCCAACAAAGCGTGGGTTGCTGTCTTTGAAGCTGTTAGGGCCGGTGCATTCCAGTGCAGAATTCACGCTGCCATCTAGGAATAAGCACCCTGTTATAACACTGACCATTATGCAACTTCAGTAGAAAAAAACCTGCATGTACTATAACTTTGTATTATGTATATATTGCATTTAGTGAGGATGAGCCATAGTAAATATTGTAACTGGATGTTATTACAAATTCTGCCTTTTAAAACTAAGTATTCATAGCATGCTGCCTAGCATTAGAGATTAGTCATGACTCTGGCCTTATGCAAGACCTGATCAAGCCTTTAACATTTTTTTACATCGTTGAAGCACGGTCTGCATTTGCCTGGAAAGGAAAATAAGAAAGGATCAAACTTACAATAGAGCCTAACCAGAATGAAATAGAAATTCATAAGATGTAATACGTGCTGCTTTCACAATAAATTGTAATGAACTTGGAAAGCAGTGTGTTTTATCGGTTTATTGTTTCCAGGCAGGACAGAAATGTATGTTTATGGTTAGATTTCAAAGAGTGTTAGCCTTCTGGGGTTTAGAAATGAAAAAGATGAACTTTCACTACTTCTATGATCTCTTTGAAATAATTTTAGAGGCATTTTATAAGTCACAGAAGTTTTTAACCTGGCAGTTTACGATAGGATTGTACTGAGAATAAGTGTGCGCTGCTGTGAAAAAACAGTGTGAAAAAACAAAGTTTTTCAAAGATGTGTAATGTGGATTTTTTGGTCAGCTCTGCTCTATAATATCTTGACAGGACAATTCATAATTCTTGAGAGCAATTGTGTAAAAGAGTCAGCTGCATCATAATTTTTTTTTTTTTTTTTTTTTTTACAATATTTTGTAAACTATCTTAATAAATCTGAGAGAAAAATACCAACTAAAAATGCAATCAAGTGTGTCTGGAGATTCAAACCACGAAGTGTGGACAGCAGTATAAATTATGTACACATAATTTAGTCTCCTGAGGCACTTGATTGTTTTGGCTGCTCATTGTTTGTGAGCCATTATGTATATTCTTGAGGAATCTTGATGATCTCCAAATTATCTCTAATAATTTAGCCTAGAAACATTAAAGAAAAAAAATATTTCACTTTGGAAATACAAATATGTGTGAATTCCTCACAGTTTCCTTCCTACTTTCAATTGTTGCCACTGCAATCAGCCTACAGTTACAGCAACAACTCCAGAACAATTTGGTTTTAGAAAATTACTAGCTGCACGGAACAGTAAAACTGCGTGTTGTCTCAGAACAACAGTGAGGACAGAAAAGAACAAGTCCAGAACCTGTTGTCAAAACCTATTTTAATGGTCTCATCTGCTAACCTTGAATTCCTTTTGACTATTTCAAGTACTAACAGGCACTGCAGTTGATTAGACCATTATTAGTTGATAGCTTCAAGTGTAAATGACCAAGAGGTAAAAAAATAGGCACTCCGTAAAGAATTTTTGATGTAAAACATGCATGTCTTCTGTTTTTCAGAGTACTGTTAAGAGCTGGGAGATATAATAGTAAAATGGATATTTTGAGTTTTCTTTGAATAAAATACTTACCTAAAATAATATATTACAAGTTCTTAGGTCGCAAGGTTTGAGGCAAGTATTACAAAAAATAAAAATGCTGATAATTTGAATAGCACTTTTTAGTGGATTTTAGTCTAACCCTATAACCAAATAGTAAATACAGTAATGATTGCTATGAAAAGTTTTGAAACATAAATTTAAAACATAAATTTTGAGACCTTCCTTGAATGTTTCTTAATTAGTTTCTCACCACAAAAGGGAGGTAGAAGGTGTTAAACAAAAAAAAAAACCAAATCAAACCGAAAGAGTTAAAAAAAGTAGTAAATATGTGAAATTGTGTAAGGCATCTTTAAAGTATTAGACCAGTTTTCTACAGAGTAAAAGTCCAAGTTTCATAGTTGAATTCTAACTACATGTCTGCAAATAAAACGGTAAGTTCAACAGTGTCTGCAGTAGAGAACGTTGCATACTTGCAGTGTGGAAAGTAGCTTAATATTTATGTTTGCCAGCACTAAGCAACCCTGCAAGGACTGCTGTAATGAAAAGAACATTCACAGACAGTAAACTGAATAGACCGATATAAGGAACTTGTTTTGCTGCTTTCAGTAAATAACTTGTGTAAATGTGGTTTGTATCAGTTGCACATCTCAAGAAAGTATAAACAAATGAAGAACACACAGGAGATACTGGAATCAGGTGTAATGTGTAGTCTTTTCCTCTTGTTTGTAAGGTCTGTATCACTTCTCAGTAATGGAAGATGTTGCTCTTGGTGAACCAATAGGAAGGGTGAAAGCAAATGACCTGGATATTGGAGAAAATGCTAAATCATCCTATGATATTATTGAAGGAGATGGAATGGATACATTCGAAATTACTACAGATTCCCAAACTCAGGATGGCATTATTAGAGTGAGAAAGGTAAATATCTCTGTTAAAAAACAATGTTTATTGTACATACAACTACTGATCCAGACTGTGAGAAGATGCTGAATTTCCAAGGATTCTTTTATCTGTGGATGAGGTGTCAATCCAGTGAAGTGATAAAAAAGGGATGTATTAGCCACGTCCCTCAATATTGCCATTTAGGTGACAACCAGGGAGATTTCTGTGGAAGTATTTTCTGTGCTGGATATGTGTTAATCTTATCTGGGTTTCCATGGGGTCAAATCATACAGGTTTTGCTTCCATGGTTCCAAAGGAGAAGAGTAGATTAGAATTTGCTTTGTTGGTGATGTAAACGTCTGCAAAATCTTGCCTGAGTATTCATCAAATAACTGTATTATTTGATTTGCTTTATAGCTGGTCAAATACCGTTCAAAGAAAAAATATCAGAGCATATTATTTAAATTACCAGATGTGTGAGAGGCTTAATCTTCCACCTTTTCTCATGTTAAACTCTCTTCGCTCAATGAATAGTGATTTCAGTGAACCTTATCAAGGACATCAGTACTGTTTCACATGCGAAGTGCCAAATTTGGGCCCTAAAGAAGGCTACAACTCTGTTACCTTTTCTATGCTTGTACCGTCTTGATGTATGCAAGATGAGGTATTTGCATGTGCACAACAGAAGGACCATCCAATTATATACAGAAATATGGGGAGACACAGCATATCTAGAACAAAACTTGGCTAGTAAAGTCAATGAAACATTAATTTTCATTGTTCTCTGGGGAAGGAGAAGAGACCTGATTGTCATGCTGTGTTCCAAAAAAGGATAGGGATATAACTTATAACACTGGCATACAGGGTTTTAAATCTGTAGCATAAAGTACTCTATATGAATCTTTCTTTGGGAAAAAAACCAACACCAAAAAACAAAAACAAAAAACACCAAAAAACCAAAACATGACATTCCAATGAAAAAAGAAGAATCCACTGAGTACAGGTAATTAATATTCAACTTGTACCTGTAATTGAAGAGGTCAGGCAGAATACCTGTCAAAAGTTTGTTTTCTGTTTCTCAGTGGGTAGGTCAGCACTGTAGATGCATAATAAAATGATGTATATTTATCTAAATTTAGATCTGTTTTCCTAAAGAGAAAATTATGATACAAATTCCTTACTGTTATTTATTGTATGCTATGGCCTCTTTTGTAAACTAAGGCAATTAGCCTTTTGCCCCACTTCCCTTGGCTTTATTTTATAACTGAGTCTCTAACATAATGTTGTTTCATATATTCATTTTGACAGCAATAATCATTTTGGTTCTACTACAGTAGATGATGTATGGAGGGTACTGTACACCAACAGATTTTCTCCAGCATAAATTCATGAGCTATAGACAATGCAGAGTAAATTTTCAATATGATATTCTGATTAAGCGTGACTAAATGTATTGGGGTGCTGTCATTTCTGTAAAGCATATGAAAAGTAATTGAAAAAATTATATAGGAGCTATGATTGGCAAATTGTGAATATGCTGATTTATAAATCACCATTCATAATTACAAAAGCTTACTAATTTAAGAGCTGCTAAAGAAGCAAGGTTTTCTCATGTTTACTAGAATTTGTGAGAAAGAGCAAATCCCATTAGAGCTTGATTCATACCTGAAAAAAATCAACAAAATTTGTAAGTATACATATTGAAGGCTTTGACAGACTTCCTGAAAGTTCCTATTTGTGCTCTTGCTGGTATTTGCATTGCACATTCAGAGTTTCTATGTCCTTTTCTTTTTATCCCTGGAACATTGTAATGCAAATCTTAATATCTTTCCAATGCTTGGCAATTTGCATCTTTGAAATTTGAATCATTGTGAGACACAAGAGAATTATATAGTGAATATACTGATGTGCTTCAAGACACAAACTTGAGTCTCCTCTAATGAAAAATTCTAATATTCAAAAGTGTCACAGATTTGGGTTTTATTTGGTATTTCATTCCTTTAAATCCACTGTGTTTTCATCTTTTATATTTTAATATGGAACTGTAAAATAGTAAAAACAATGGTGACATGGCAGGTATATTGACAGAATAAAGTAATCAGTTTCGTGTTTCTCTCTCTGAGAAAAAAATAAGATACAGAAATAGGAATTGCTATAGTTTTAAGAAGTTCCTGAGAGATGTCTGCCTCATTTATCCCGCATAAACAAATGCAGAGTTACCTGAAGTGCAATAATATTGAAGTACTTTCCTATATGATTAGCTCTACATTTTTCCACATAATGCCTCTCATGTCCAGCAAATAGTAATTGCTAGTTCTTTGTATTTCTCACATTGTTATGGAAGTAATAAAATATTTATTCTTTGTGGAGCCAGTATAATTTTTTTTCTTATCTCCACCTAATAAAACACTGATTACGTGCATTATTAGTATGCAAGTCATGTCATTCTCAACAGCTTTGTAGTATTTATCTAATATGTAATTGTAATGGTATAATTCATGAGAGAGAATATTTTGGTAAATTTCTTGTGAAAAGCAAGAAAACAGAGAGTCTTGTTTTCTCCGAGGCTGGTTAATAAACAGGTATCAACATATGCCTAGGAAATGTGCAGGTTGGATTTCTGGGAGTGGGAAGTGATTGCATGAAAACTCACTGAATGTGCTTAAATGCACATAACTTTCATCCATCAGCATTATATCCATTTGGTTTTTATGGCCATTAGTAAAAGACATTTATCTCTCATTTTTAACAGCCACTGGACTTTGAGACCAAAAAATCCTATACTCTGAAGGTAGAAGCAGCCAACATTCACATTGATCCTCGCTTCATCAGTGGAGGACCGTTCAAGGATACAGCAACAGTAAAAATTGTAGTAGAGGATGCTGATGAGCCACCAGTCTTTTCATCACCTACTTACCTACTGGAAGTGCATGAAAACGCTGCTATTAACTCTGTGATTGGTCAGGTGACTGCCCATGACCCTGACGTGTCTTCCAGTCCTATAAGGTAGTGCTGCTTTAAAGTTCTCGCTGAAAAAACTACTGGCAAAATACTAAGTGTATTTTCCCATACATTGTATGAGACTGTTCGTACGCCGTTTTATTTCTGTGAAAATACTTGTATAGGATTTGTTTTATGATGTTAGATTTATCAGTTCAGATCATTTTCAAAATTACAAAAATGCTCCTTACAACATGAGTAGTCTTATGAAACAGTAGGAGTGTAATGAAAATAAGAAATAGGGTGTATGAGGTCTGATGGGGTTGAATCATCCGTGTGTATCTCTGCAGTTATTTTAAATAATCTGCTAGG
The DNA here is from genome assembly GCF_011004875.1 of Balearica regulorum gibbericeps. Classification (NCBI taxonomy): domain Eukaryota; kingdom Metazoa; phylum Chordata; class Aves; order Gruiformes; family Gruidae; genus Balearica; species Balearica regulorum. Next base: position 8,560,009 of record NC_046196.1, on the reverse strand, counting down.
GTCTGCACTAACAGTACTGAGTTTGTTCCATGTAATTGTAAAAACATATTTTGTATTCCTTTGGCTAAACCCATTCCTGGTTTAAAGATATACAGTCAGAGATGATTATGCCCATATGACTTTTGCATCTTCGATTTACAGAGTTTTCCCTTTTTGATCTAACTTGAACAAAATCTGTTATTCCAGTTTCATCAGATCAGTGGTTTGTATCTCATTTTGATGAGCACACATCTTCCCCTCCCTATTTGTAATGGTTAGTATGGTATGATGCAAGTGTTCCCAAAACACATTTTGCTGTGTATAGCACTGCCTGCTAAAAGCATTATGAAAACAAACACCAAAATGCATATTCATAGTAAAGGTATATTTGGAGAGAGTCTATTTAATAGTAATTATCACTACTGCTACATTAGTGCCTTAGAGAGTTTAAGCTATGGTTGCAAGCAGTCCTCAGCATTGTGAGGATGATGCTAATTGTTATAATCTATCACTTCAGACCATTTTCTAATCATCATCATTTATATCAGGTTTGTCACAGACCCAAACTTTAAACCTTTATTCAGGAGGCCTACATGTTGCATATCATATTTTAGGATTTTCAGAATTAGAAACTCAGAATTTCCAACATGTTTGGATGTATTAGAACTTGTGTATGAAGATGCTGGAGAGTATGTTGCAGTCTCTCATTTCTAAATCATCCTTTCAAAACTAGATAAATGTAGCATTTTACTGTCACAGATTTCTATACAAATTGATTGATTAATATATTTTCTACTGCAGCATACAACCCAGACAGTGTTAATAGACACCAAATTTATTTTCTTATCAGAGAAGCTCTCAGGATGATCAAAGATGGTAATCTGATCATAGAAATGGGAAATAAATGAGGGTAGGTACCCAGGTTAGAAAAATGTTATGTAAACAGAAAAAAAGTAACACAGAATGCACAGAGTTTGATCTATCACAGTTAACACAGTGGCTCCACCCCTGATTTTATTACTGCTGTCCACTGGCATCTGTGAAAAAGGGCTGCACTGCTGCTACAAAGACAGGGTTTTCTGAAAGGTGTGTGAGACCAGCCATGGTGACAGCAAGTTGGCTTTCTTCCCTTTATTCCAGCTTGATAGTAATTTCTCGTTCAATTTAACCTTAGTTGCTTCCCTCTACCCTGTTCTGCTTTGCTCTTGGCTTGATCCTGTGCTTGTCTGCCTCTTGATTGTGTCTCCTTTTGTTCCTCATCTCAGCCTGGCTTCAACTCTGCTTTAGTTTTACCTTGGCTATGTTCTGTCCAGTCTTGTTCAGTTTCCCTGGAATTCATAGAAGCGTAGAATGGTTTGGGTTGGAAGGGACCTTAAAGACCATCTAGTTCCAACCCCCCTGCCACAGGCAGGGACACCCTCCACTAGACCAGGTTGCCCAAAGCCCCATCAAACCCAGCCTTGAATGCTGCCGGGGATGGGGCGTCCAGAGGTTCTCTGGGCAACCTGTTCCAGTGCCTCACTACCCTCATCAAGATGAACTTTTTCCTAATATCTAATCTAAATCTACATCTACACACCTTCAGCTTTAAAAAAAAAATATTTTCTAGTCCTGCCCCAAACTCCTATTTAGACCAGCTACAAGCTTACCTGTCTCCTAAAATTAAGCCTCTTTATTCTGTCCAAGCCCCAAAATTTGAGGTGAGTAAAATATATACTTAATTTCCACTTTTTTCATCATTTTATAGATCAAGGTATTTTCAAACTTTCGAAAGCAAAAATATTTTATGTGCCCAAACTGCATTAAAATATTTTTACTTTATCAAGTAATATAGAAGCAATTGAAATACATGAAACAGAATTGGCCAAAATTCATTACATTTAAACAAAAAGGTAATTAATTAGTGTAATTTATATCTTCTTTAGAAATATTATATGCGGTATTTTATAAGATTTAATTTTTCTATGGTATTGGTTTGAAAGCTAATTAAGGATTATACAGAGCTCAATTTTCTTTTTTTCTTTTTTTTCTTGTTTGCTCACCTGATTAATTTGGCTTTATCTGGAATAGCTCTGGAAAGTCCAAATTCTTTTTTGCATTTTTTGCATGAAAAATATTTTAAGGCAAAAAAAAAAAAAATCTTTCAAGTTAGAAATTCTACTGTTATGGGAGCAAAAATACTCATGAGACAAGTAGGGAACAGAAATGCAGTTACTTTCCTTCCAATTCAGAACAAAATTGGAACATGGCAGTTTCTAATGAAAATACGTGGCAACATTGTTTTGTTGGATTAGGATGTTTCATTTTGATTATGCATTTCAATTGTTTATTCTGTCATTTTATCACATATATGATGTAAATTTTATGTATACGTTCTATGATACACTTCCAAACACATTAAACATAAGTTAAAAGATTGAAAACCAAAATTTAAACATTTTGTTCTAAAAATAATGGCCTTTTTTAATACTGCCTGGCCATGTTTTTATGAGTTTTTTTCTTTAAAACAGAATTTTAGCAGACAACAACCAATTACATTTTAAGGAAATTATATTTTTCAATAGATATCTGTTCTATCAATATTTTGGTTAGAGTTTTTGTATGCATTTGTTATAAAACTCCTAGCAACACAAACGAAAATATGAATCATCTTATATGCTACCAATACCACATCTGCTGCACATCAGTCTTATATGCAGACTCAGTAAACTCAGACTATTGCAGTACCATAAATGAAGTAAAATATGCATATCTCTGAACATGGAAATATTCTGATAATTGAATCATGAGACAAAATATTAAAGAATTTAGAAAAATTGTGATAGAAAACAGCCTGGAAAGAAACTTCTCCCATGTCTCTTTCTTTTTCTTTTTTTTTTTTTTTTAAAGTTTTAACTTCATTTCTATCCAATAACCAATCCAATAACTTCATTTGTATCCAATAACTTCTTGCTTAGAAGATATGAAACAAATTCTCTGACCTTTCTGTCACTAGATCTAAAGTCATGAAGCCCATCATAGATTTACAAGCAGGTGTACAGATGGGTTACCAGTCTGGTTCTGAATGTGCCCACCTGATGGAAATACGTGAAGAGGGTTATTTAGCAGTGTCTTATGTCAAATGCAGAGTTTTGGCCCTGGTTATTAGTCTGAAATCTCCATATCAGCCAAAAAGAAATTTAGACACCATTAGATGGATGGGACTAAAGGATGCACGTGTTGTAAGGGACTTTTCTCATTGTTGATGTTGAGCCCTACCTGTGGATAAGCAAAGGCACCTTTGAATGGCTAAGTGATAAGGTGATATTCGGCTGAATTATGCTTTCACTATCCATTTCTCCAATAAATTAGCTCTTCATATTGGTTGGCTAGTCTAATTGTATCATGCCTTTCATAACCTAGTATTTTTAAAATAAGCAGCAAAATTTCTCTATCTTTATTCGCTCTTCTGCTGTGCATGTTGCTTAAGGGTCGACTTGCTTTTAAGCCTGATGGTGAAAAGGTTTTACAAATTTGGCTAATAATTGTAAACATGGTCGGTAGATCGTCTTACTCTAGTCATTTCAGAAGCACGTGTCAGTGGCCCACATCTTCCCGCATCCAGACAGCCTGCATCTCCTGGGAAAGGGACCTGTGAATTCAGCTAGGCTCGTTGTAAAGTTTTACTGTAGTTTATTTAGTAAGGGTGGTGGTACATTCTGGCTTATAGTATAATTAGGCTTGAAAGATCATTATCTATTAGCATGCAAATCTATTGATTCTAGTAGTACTTATTTCATGTTTCTGTTGTTATTTTATAAACATGGTCTATTTATCTGCAGTAAATTATCTTGGATAAAGCATGATCCAAGTGTATAGAAAAAAGCATGAGTAATAATCTTTCTTCCTGTACTGTCTCTGCCCTCCCATAAATCACTGCCCTTCAGTGTCTTTCTCTGCGGAGAGATAAGCTTCGCTATGGCAGGTTTTCCCCATTCATATTGACAAAGATTTCATCTTTGGCAGCAGTTGATCATTTTCTTAATTCACAGCAGGCCTTAAAAACCTAGATACGATGTTTTCTGCCTCCCTAATGGTACAGCTGTTTATCTGTCACTAAGTAGCATGTCCAATCTGCCTGGCATTAATAAACACTGGTGATTTACCACTGATGAAGTATCAGCACTATGATTCAAATCTCAGCAGGTGCAGCAAAAAAGGATTTCTGCTCTTATTTACATTGGTGCAAATAAAGAATAGATCAAATTAACTCATAACAGCAATATCAATAATGCAGGAGCAGGACCGAGAATCATTTTAAGTCTTCTATTAAACCACTATGGGTTTGTTCCTATAATTGCCATAGCAGACCCATAAACTAACCAAAACTTCCCAATAACCTGTGCTGGCTTTGTGGCAATTTGAAAAGATATTATTTCCCAAGATATTCTTTTCTCATTTTTAGAGAAATGTATGTTTTATGTATAGCTTATGGATCTGACAGTGCATTCCCATTACAAAGAGTTACAATACCATTATCATGAAAAGGAAACTACAAATGTACTATTAGTTTTCCCAGGTTTATGACACTGCAGATTTTATTTTTTATTTTGTACCAAATATTTATCAAATTAAAATCAGGAGAGGGTTTTACCTCTTTGTAGTGTTGTAAACCATGTAACTTATGTTAAAAATGTTTCCTTTTGAATGCTGGTTTTGCATTGTGAATAAATACTGTTGGGATGAGATGAAATGCAATATAATTAACTCACAGATGTTATGCTCCCAGTTTTATAACGTCAAAAAATGTACTGTAGGAAGACTGTAAATGGAAGTTTAAAAAAGGATTGATCCCTAGAGAAAAGCTATGTCTTATCTCAATGGAATTTATGTCAACTAAATATTAAATAGCATATAAGTGGTTCATATTTTATTTTGTTTGTTAAAAAAGTTATCTTGATTGCTGTCTTTCTCGTATTTTCCTGAGTGAAATCTTAAACCTGTGAAAGTCTGTAAGATATTTTTCACTAACTTCACTAGTAGGAGAATTCTACTTCTAATACTTTAATTGGAACTAGGGAGACATCAAAATAAGGTTAAGATACATTTTCGAAAATGATTGCCTGAAGTTAGGCACCTACAGCTTTTTTCTTCCACACAAGTGACCTGATTTTGAGAAATGCTGAGGATAGTACAATTCCCATTAAACCGTGGAGAAATGAGTATGTGGAGCTCACTAGAAAATCAGTTTACTTAAATGTCCAAATATAGATGCATGTGCCTAGCTTTAGGCACATATATTTGGAATTTTACTTCATATTTTTTTCTGGTACTCTTCTTAACCAAACAATTAATTTTGAAGTGAGTAAAACTAGTTCTTCTCACAGTTTAAAACCAGAAAACTTAAATGTCTAACAAATCTCATTTCCTAGTTAAACAGGGGTTTTCACTCTTAAGTCCATTAGTTGTTAAGTACCTTACCAGTGTGATCTTGCTAGCCTTGATCTTTAGTAATACAGTCTTTAAACATTTAAACTTTGAGATTTTGGTACATTTTCATAATTTAGAACTAATTTTTGAAAGTGAATTGTATCTTACTGAATGCATTGCACAAGCAATCTTATGGTGATGTATCTTTCATTCTAAATACGAAAATATCTGACACTGAAATAAAAATGACAAACGCCATAATCCTCAGCTTTGAAATCAGATCCTAATGCTATGTCTATCAAAATCAATTGTGTTATGCTGCAGTGAGTTTGAGTTCATCAGAATGTGTTTACTGTGGCATATAAAGGGACTTCCGAAGCAGAACTTTTTTTTGGAAATTGCTTATGATAAAGCATAAACCAGAGTGGAATAACTGATTTTCACATAATTGTGCCATTGTCACTGTAGCAAAATATGGTCTTGTTCTTTTATCAGTGAATTTAACAGCAAATTTGCAACAAGTAGAAATGTAATGAGAAACTGACAGTCTGAGTCACTTTTCTGACCACTATAGAATGTAATCCAGTCTGATACTGTAGCCTAACTCACCCTATTATGCCTAGATGTGATGCAGAACAGATGTAAAAATTGTCAGTGCATGCTGTTAGGTTCTGTAATACGGAGACACAAAGGCTTAAAAAGCTTTTATATAAATCCACAATTAGGATTCAGTAAAACCCCTTGAAGTCAATTTTTGTTGAAACATATCAATAGTTTATCACTGAACTCTCTTATTTTGTACCTCTCCTGTCAAAAAATTGGAAGGCTTAATTTTGTGATTTAGTTTCTTTTTGCAAATAATACATTAATAGAATAACTCTGCAAAAATGGACAAACATAAAAGCTTTCCTGGAGATCCTGTTCTGAGCTTTAAATCATCATCCTGCTTAATGCACCGCTGGAGCAATCTACTGCAGCTCGCTCTTGTTGTCAAGCTGGCTCTGTTTAGGCTGCATAATTCACCTGGACATTCACATTTGCAAACTCCGACTACCTGTCAGATGCAACTTGTTTTGTTAAAAATCAGTGATGTCCATCCATAAAACAATCAGTCCTTCAGCGTTTGAAGTGTTTTATAGGAAAATGGTGATTTGCTAACTACGTTCTGCCCGTGAAGCTGTTTGAACCATAACCAAATAATATGCTTGGTGAATAGTTCATGCTTCATTAATCGGAAATTTATTGGTAAAATAATGTTATTCAGCCCTTTTTAAAATAACCATGAAGCCCACCATTTTGTGTGCTTAATACATTACTGTTGAAATTATCAGCAGTTACTGTGAAATGCCATAGAAACTGTCTAATAAATGTGATGGATTGTGTAATTAACTCTTGATCAGCACCGTTTTTCAAAGATGTTACCCAGTGAACCTGAGGGCATTTTATGACCTTCACACTGGGTATACAGCTAATTACTCCTTGGGCAATAATTGTTAAGTTTTTTTAGTCTCAGTTTGTCATTTCGTCTTATAAATTATTATGCTTCTGAGCTTCTCAATCCATTCGGCTATAAAACTGCAGCGCTCAGAGGGCTCCCTAAATTGTCTTGTGATTGTATGGATTACACCAACTTAATTAAGTAGATTACAGGGATGTCTATTTTGTAGGTTTTCCATTGATCGGCATACTGACCTTGAGAGACAGTTCAACATTAACGCAGAAGATGGGAAAATAACTTTGGCAACACCACTGGACAGAGAAACAAATACATGGCACAACATAACTATTGTAGCTACTGAAACTAGTAAGTATTTGTATATCCTGACATTTAGTTCTGTTGGATTTATAATTCATTTTAACAGCCTATGCAGGGGAAAATGCATATATTGGATTTTTAAATTACAGAATTTTTGGGAAAAAACCCTTAATTTCCAATGAATTTCTATTTCTTTTAGTTTTCAAAACTGAGTAAGATAGTATAGATTTTGAAGAGATGCATGAGTACATTTGTACAGGATATGTAGGGTAAATGTTAAAAAAAAAATTTTAAAAAAACCCACACCCAAAGCCTTATATTTAGTTAGTTACATTAAGACAGAAAAGTTAAAGAAAGCTTTGCTATCGGAAAAGTAAACAGACTCAACACAGAAGTTTGTAACGCTGAATGATACTATGTTTCAGTACCATAAGTGATTAAATGCATGGGTAATGTTGCATGAAAGTAGTCCTAGTTGGTGCATGTGAATAAATTTACTCACATACACCTATAGACAAGAATATGGATTGTTCAGATCCACAAAACCATTGTGACTGATCTGTACACCCAAGTCATCAGGAATGTCACCCTGTCTGGAAATATGGATCCTGGATTTTAATCCAGAGGATCTCTTGATTAATTTGGAATGTTGACATAGTAAGAACTACTGGCAAGATCACATATAACCATATAACTTATTACTATTAGCACTGTATTTTCAACTATACATTTGACATAACCATATTGCAGCAAAAGAACAAATTCAGAATGTAGGTCTGTCATCCCATGTCGTCATCTTAACTGAAACACAAGCTATGAAAATATTTCTGCTAAAGTATTTGTGCTGCAATCAATGTATATGCATAATTCAGTACATGCATACATGCACTTGACACATTGTCATAAGAATATTTGTCTTCAGAGCCTGATGATCAGTGCCGCTAATTGTTGCATATAGAAAATAGGGCGATGTTAATTCTTGCTTTTCCCCCAGAGTATCTTTTTTAAAGGATATAGTGTTATGCTACAGAACTTTTAATGCTCAGTTTCATAATGCTGTAACTATGAACACAATGAAGGAGAGGATAAAAGATGCTTCTTTGGCCCATTTTTGTTGTTCAATATTTTTCTGTTGCACTTGTTTTCAAAAACAAACACGTTAGGGTAACCTGTCAGGTAACTAAAATGGCATACATAAATGAGAAAGATAGGTCTGAGTATAAACGAAGCTCTATCTTCATTTACAGCCCCTGTAAACTGTGTTCCAATGACCTACCTTAATACTTTGTGGCTTTCATTGCCAATAGTGCAGTAGTGCCAAGAGTGCCCTGTTAATTACTGTTAAATCTTGCAGGCAAACACTACTATGATAAATTAGCAAGAATACTTTCTGCTTGCAGGAAAGCCAAGCTAACACAGGGAATCAAACTACACAAGGAATGAAAGTAAGCTCTGGTTTCATAGGGCATATTTTGCCCAGATTAAGAGCAAACCAGTTAATAATTTTGATGTTTTTAAAGGAGAAAGGTATAAAATTTCCATACCAGTTTTCTCAAGACATGAGGAATGTCAGATCATGAGATTTACCAATGACATGGAAAGCAGAATTATTAGTTTGTAATCCAAAGTTTTCAGATATTGGAATAGTAAGATGTAAAGTGAAGTAATTTTACATTTTGTTTCCTCCAAAAAAGTTGAAAAAGAACAAAATAAAAAGAATATTTTTTCAAGAAACTCCTCCAATTCATTTTTTTATCTCCTTTATACATGTGTGTCAGAGCAAAGTTAACAGAAGTGCACTTTACATCAGAATCAAGTCTGCCTGTTGCATCTTCAGATTTTTAAAACATAATTATACTCAAGAATTTTGTAAGAAGTCAGCCTTGTCATTAGACTTCATGGGAGCCTCAGCATCTATCGCTATTGTAAAATTGCCTCTTATCAGACTGGCTATGAAAATAATAATGCAAATCTTGTTCTAAGCATTTGCCTTCCTGCTGATGGCTTTTTTTTTTTTTTTTTGCATTCCTAATATAATTATTTGACATTTACATAAAACAAGAGTTTAATTTCATAGAGTGCTATCTTTGCTTATTTAAGAGAAATTATTTTTAAACTCCTCATGCAGAAACTAAATGTGTTCATAGAACTGTCAAGCAGGGTAAAATGGGCATTTTTAGATTATTTTTTTTTCCAACACAATAAGAAGCAAGATCTCCAACAGAAATCTGTCGGAGGCAGACACCAGCAGCAAATGAAAATACAAAATGTGTCATGATGGTGCTTTCACTGACAGCAATATTAATGGACTTCTGATCTCTCCTATAAAAATAAATATGTCAGCATCATTCATACAGGAGCATTTTCTCTTCCTAGGCTAGCTGCTTTCCAGGTTCAGTTCAAGGCTCCCCTCTATTCCCGTGAGGCAATGATCAGACCGTTCCCTTGCCGTTAGGCGTGCTTACTAATCCTAAGCCACGATATTGTTTTTTTTCCTTCTTGATTCCCAGCATGGTAGAACCTAAATATACCCTGAGGTATCAACACTTTCACAGGTAAACACCAAGTTTTGCCAAAACATAAACCACTATTTCAGAACTTTGTGCTGGTAAACTACCTACGGCTAAATTTGTGCTTTAAACACAGATATTTTTTGGTAGTTTTGTCCTGTCACCATGACAAAGTAATTCTTCCCTCAGCCACTGGCTCGGGTGGGCATCTTCCAAGGCAAGATTGGTCTGGCTGAATTGAGCATAACTACTTCTGCATTTTCACTTGGCTTGAGGATGAAGATACTTAGATTCAGATTGACTGATTTTTTTGAAAGTGATCAGATTTAGAATGTGTGTGGATAATTTTAAACATGCTACTTCTTTTTAATCTGAGCGCCCCAATATCTGAACTTAACCCTTTCATGTCTAGCAAAACTAGGAGGAGAAACAGAAAAGCGTGAGCCAGTGGGGACTGTGGCTGTTTTCTGTAAGTACTTAACAGGCAAAAGACCAGTTTGGGTTGTTTTGGGTTTTTTTAGGAGAAGGACATTTTCTATTCATAGGCAAGTGTCTGCTAGGTATAATTCAGAACAAATGTGGACTATCGGTGACAAATAGTATTACCATCGTATTCTCAGACCTGTGCAAAGTGAGACATTTTGAAGGGTGGCATTTCCCTCTTTTCACTTTCCCATCACTAGCAGACTCCTTTCAGCCTCTGTGAAGGAGGTTCTAGTTGTCTGCAGCCTTTCTTCTCGGGTGGTTAACTAGCCAGACAGATGAAGGAAAAGTTAGTTGCCTTGAGTGGGTCTCCCTCAGACAGTTTGCCCAAACCTTTGTATTGATTTTATGTTCTGGTTCTCAAAATATGTAGACAAGTTGCACATAGTTTTATGCTTCTAGTTTAAAACACAGTAACTATGATGCATACTGGTTGCATGCCCCCTGGAGATAATTTTTCAAATATCTCATCCATCTGAATCTTTTTTTGGTTACTAAAGATAAAACAATGCAAAAAGTGATCAGTTAAAAAGACTGGACTGAAACTCACTAACATGGTACATGATATTTAGGTGACAGTTTCAGTATTTCAGATTTAGTTATACATTTTCCGTTAATTTAGTGAAAAATCAGTAGATAACTACCTTGTGCAGCTTTGATCCTCTCAACTACTACACTGAAATCTGCCTACTCTTAAAAATTCCATTCCTTTTGCATGTTTTTTTTCTATTGCGTGATTTCTTATACTTCTTTCTTATATTGTCAAATGAATTTTTGCTTCCTTGTTCAACTTTTTTCCTCTCTGGTCAGGCGGTGACTCCTCTATGCTGATGAATTCTGTCACATGGATTTTTAAGGGAAGAGAATATTAAAAAGAACTTTGACCTCTTTGAAAGATCACTCTGAAATACAGGCTTAGGATTCACAGAAGAAATATGCGTATTAACACTCATGGCAAGAGGGATACTGAAAGTTATTGCACCTGTGAATTGATTCTTAAATTTTCTTTCTACATTGCCATACATCCAAGTTTATTCTGCTGAGTGAGTTAGGAGCTGGAACACCTAGGTGATTACAGGTTGGAGGAAGCAGGCTTACTGGCAAAATGACCTTTCCCTGAGAAATGTTCCTTTTGGTCTGTGGATATGAAAGGTGAACTTTGTTTTCTGTTACTGACTCTGGACTTTAAATGCTGGACTAATGAGATTTCTCATTGTTTTGTTATGTAGTTGAGACTTATGGGAGCTTAAAATTGTGTGCCAAGGTTGGAAGGTTTATTTAACTAGATGCTTGAGAGAACAAGGGTAGATATAGGTGTGCTTTGTAAGCGGGGGCTGATTATGCTGCTCGTATGTTTGGGCTCTCTGGAGCTATGCCCTGAACAGGAAAGGAATCTGGGGGCATATGTGAGTATTCTCCGAGAGTCTGAATTGCAGTGCAGGAAGAATGAATGATTAACTTACAGACATTTCTTTTGGTGCATCTTTTTTGTATGTACAAAGGCTCATCACATCTTTGGTTCTTTGGTACTTTTTTGAAATGGAATTTTCTGCCATTCAGGAAAATCTAGTAAAGTCGGGATCCTTACAGTCATACGTGATCTCATTCATCTGAACACACAAATACATTTTTTTAGTTTGTATAAGTGACGATTATAGCTATAACTACTGTTCACATTGACATGCTTGTGTTGCTTGCCTTAACTGGTTAGCAATTTTGCTGGGCAGTGAAGCAGAGCAGAGTTCAGGCAGGGCTAACCTCTTCAGTATTCTCTCAGTTTCTTGTACAGGTTTTGCAGTACTTACCGAGTTATGTGTTGTCGATGCTACTCAGCTACTAAAAGAAAATCAAATAGCCATTATTTATTTATTGGAAAATTTTTTGCTACAGTTTACACAGATTCTGAATGGAGTTCAGAATCACTGATCCTTCAAGCTACCAGATTGTCATACATGTCTAAGGCATATAATAATTAAACTCTATCTTCTTTCTCCCTCCAGCTCCATGGAGTTCCATTTCCATCTTCTAATGGCTGTAACAGCCACATTGCAGATATTTCCCCAGTATCCTCACTAAGTGTCATATCAATACTAAGCAAATACCCTATACATCATTTCTGGTTAATTGATATAACAAAAACAGTAATAAAAGGAGAACTAATGTAGTTTGAAACCAAAGCAAAGACCTATCTCAGAGAAGCTCTTTTAGGTAAGAAAGAAGTGTATTAGTAACAAAATTCGACTGCACAACATTCCTCCAATTTAAATATGAATATCCTGATATTTGCATACTCATCCCTCCTAAACTGTAGCTGAGATCTTCTTGAGATACGGGATTCTAGTGAATTCTTGAAAACAAAAAGTATACTGTAATGCATTCACTATTAGCAATGCTTATCTGGAATTCTCTTTTTAAAAAAGGGAGGTAATCTTTTTCTCAACAATATGTGTTATTACATAATAGAAATTCATTGAACGATACCATAGATTTCGAAAAGAAATAAATTTCTAAACATAGTCCAGTTGGCAGCCTCTGAAATTTGAGAAAAACACATCAACAAATAACGGAAACCATGGCTCATAAACTTTAAAGACAACTAAATGATGATCCCTTTAAAGTCCCCAAGCTTGCTTTCACCTGACATAACACTGAGTGGCCTACTTATGATTTATATTTTCTTCCTAGCCTTCTTGTGACCACGTGCAGCACTGGATTCCTCAAACTGCAGTCGGGTCGCAGTGCAGCTACGGTTTGTGAGCTACTACCCTGAGCATATTCAAGCGTAGGCAGGTTCTTTTATAATTAGTGTGGACTCAAGCCTCTTCAGACATACTGGGAGATACAGAGGTGAAGTGTTCATCCGTTTGCTCTGTTGTGCCAGGTTCCAAGAAGAAGGCTCTTCTAAAACTTCTCCCTGTTCTCACACTGTGCATCACGTGCACAGACATGCCACAAATCACTCCGCTGGGGAATTCCAAAGCCAATGGAGCGCTGCCTGGGAGAGGATATTTCCCTTAGCCTAGAGCAATGCTTTTAGCCAAGTTTTAAATCTCTGAATGAAGGGTTTTAATGGAATTTGTGTTTTCCTTATTCTCCAGGCACTGCAGTCATGTGGCTATTATTTTCATTTTGATTGACTGCTCTATCAAATGATTCTTGGTAGTCAGCTTCACTTGCCAAAAAAAAAAGCACACCAGTGGCTAGCTAAGCCCCCCCCCCCAAGTACTTGGCAAGGTACCAGAACCGCCACAACTAGTAGAAATTCTCGTGAATTATTAGTCAAAGCAATAGACGAAAATATAGACAAGCTCTTGAAATGTAAATGGTGATTTGACCACAATAAATATTTTCCCGGCATAGAGCATAGGAATCTCAAGGACAAAGTTGTGGGCTCTATCTGACAAAGGTAATTACCCATACCAACTGCATTCTTTAGAAATGAAGAAGTATGAGGCAATTTTATCACCTAATGGGAAAGGGCATAAAGCCAGAAAGACTCTTTATGGTTTACCAAGAATATAAATACAATAATTGAATCATCACCTGGCACATGCTCTACTAAAGTTATCTATATTGTATATTCTTTTAAAAAACACAAGGACACTAATTAAAAAGGAAGAGGGACATAATTACTCTTCAGAATAAGCCTTCAGCTAGTGTGCTTTTTAATGCCATGAATACTTTTGCTCATGCTTTCATTTATTTAATTTTATTTAGCCTTTTATTGTAAAAATGACTATAGGCATTATTAGCAATAAGTAACATTTTAGGAAGTTACTTTGGTGCATCATATAATTACCTCTAATTTAGGACTGAGTAAATTTCAGTAAGTTTTAGAAAGAGAAGGAAATAAGCCTTTACGGAGGTTTGAACAGAAGCTCAGGAATTCGCTTGACCCTTTTTTCTCTGACTTAGTGGAACTCAAACTAGATAATCCATCAGTTTTGCACATAAACACAGAATGTAGTAAGGTAGTTTTTATTCATTTGCACATAAATACAGGGCTACACAGAACTCCATAGATTCTAATGGGTTGCAGAGCATTTGCCACTGGTCAGTGAACATCATATATTTGATGTCCACTGATTTGCAGCCCTCCACTATGCAAGTGCTTTCAGACATGCCACAGACTTTCCCATTAGTGTTTTTCACAGCTCAGGAATAGCAGGAGAGGTGGTCCACATGGATAGTAGCATGGGAGTGGCCATATTATGAGGAAATAAGAATGGGAATGGAGTGTAGTTATGAAACAATCTCTGTATAAAATGGTCGCAGTAGTTCAGGAGCAAGCATTAAACTTCAGGTATGGGACGCTGAATAGAAGTTAGCAACCTCTGATTTCAGAGGAAAGCACGTAAGGCAGCTGTGAATAAAGCATCTGAGTAATTTAGTGCAAATAAAAAGTCAGTGGAGGTAATAAACATAATACGGCAAGGAAAGGGGAGATTTGCGTGAACAGTCTAACTTCTTTTATTTCTGGTTTCAGGGCATTATAAAGCCAGGCTAGACATCTTAGTTCTAGATTTGCAAATGTTGATTTCACACAAACATACTGCAATTGAGATCACTGTTCATGGCTTAAAACACAACAGGTTAGGATACTAGGTGGTGTTTTAGAAGGGAACAAGACTTTCTAGGGCACAAAACAGATAAGGACTTAAGTAAGGAATACAGGAGTCCTTAGTGAGAACTTGACTAATTCATGTGAAGTGTGTTTCTAAATTACTTTGAGAAAATTGGAAGCATGGTTAAACTGACACTATACATATTATATTAGCAAAATGAGTGCATTGTTAAACTAACAAATAACAATTGGCCATCTGCACTTTGAATTAGAATTTCTGAAGAACATATGATTAATCTGATGAAAAGTACTGTGTAGTATTCATCTAGTTTGATAAGCAGAATTCATCTACTTCTAAGCGGAATGTGATGCTCTCAAATCTCTGCCAAGGCATGAGAGTAGGTTGGAGTAGAGGTTTGTAACTGAATATCATTGTAGTCAATCTTCTTTAAGCACATTTCTTTCTAGAAGACTCTATTCAGAGTGGCATGCTTTGAACTTCTAGTAAAGTTGCTGGATAGCAAAGAATGACTATTTTTTGACTGAAAAACAGAGGAGCGGAATTTTTTATAGGTACATACTGATATGCTAGGGAGATCTTTTTGCTTATTGTTGAATGTATGCAAGTAAGAATGGTTTGATGCTAAACTCCTAGAACCTGATTCAAATCCAGGATTTCCAGCAATATTTTATCTGTGAAGGAAATGTAAGAATAATTAAATTGCACTGTTAAGAAAATCAGTCCCAGAAAGGAATATGAGCTCTAAAAATAATGACATTTAAATACTTCTGTAATAAATTCTTGTTTAAAAAAAAAAATTATTAAAGCATTTTGATGTTTTGTCTATCAGTGAGGGATTTCATTTCAGCTATTAATTATTTTACTTCAATCATGAAATCATTTAAAATAAAAAAAATAAAAATATTCCAGACATCTTGTCCTCAATCAGTCTGCTTATTGTTGTTATTATTGCTGCTAGACATTATAAAATTTCAAGCTAATTATAATTGACAATAAGACCTTGCATATCTAAGTCAATATTTTATAACATTTTAATATGCATGATGTATTAGCATATTAACAATATAATTGCTGTAAAGTGGGGGGCAGATTCCTGACTGTTTTACGCTAGCACAACTTCCTTGATTAAGCTGGAATTGAGCAGCACAGCAGCAAATTGTGCCCTGGTACATTTGTTCTATCTTAAAACTTTTCTTCAGTTCATTTTCTTCCTGCCTGTTTTTTAAGGCAAATCCTTTTCTGTCACTTAATGGCACCATATGATTTTCTGGATTTTTTTTTTTCCCCCCCCTCGGTAATATACTTAGAAATTAAAACCTGTTACTTCCTCACAATAATTAAGGCATTGCACTGTCTCAGAAAATCTGGAAACCTAATTAGGTTGGTGGTGCTGTGATCCACAAGAAGTAAAGATCCGGTAGCATTTCATCACACTGTTATTATTGCTGGTGCGTATAATAAAAGTAACAGAAAGATGTGGTTCCCTATGCTTTTCTGTGGTTCCCTGTTTTCCTAACTCTTTTTTCCTTCTTATTGACAGCTGCCACCAGGAAGTGGAAAAAACTTTTTTCAAAAGCTTTTAGTAGACTCTGACTTTTGTTAAAATGATGGGTCAGTAGATCAGTGCTTCCTAGTTGCAGATGCTTCCAGGGATTGCAAATGCTGTTTTGCTATTGCTTATTCTTGAAGTTAGATATAATTTCTTCCTTTTTTTTCTTTCTTTTAATTTGCATTGAACTTGAAATATTTCTAGCTTCCCTTTCTTTACAGTTTATAAGTCCACTGCTAATAATTGCTAAACTTAAACCATATATTTCATTTTTGCACTTGTAACAATTCACCACTGAAATACGTAAAACAATTCATTTACTGAAAATGACATAACTGCAAACTACATCCTGACTTGCATCCTCGTTAGAGACAAATAAGGCTCAATAACACAGTACTGTATCAGAAATACAGCTTGTTTTCCGCCAGCATTTGTTTCAGTTTGGTCTCTGGATAGATGTGTGGGTGGAAGGATGTTGGCAGTGTATTTTTGTGGTTTTTTCCTCCCCCCCTTAAGGATTTACTTAGGATCTGTGAATAGAACAGAATTGTTTTCATTGTCATAAACCTGACATGACTATAGCAGCTTCCAATGCAACCCGCTCAAGCAGCTACACTAATAATTTATTTTGAATTATGTATTTGTTTACTCATATTGATGTGTCACATATATCTTGATTATGTGTCACTATGAATATAAAGCTCACTGTGGTCAAAATTAGATATGCAGAAGAACAGTCTCTAAGGACATGCTGTTTGCATCCAGAGCTTCTGACAAGAGACAAGTACCTGTAATTGCTACTCAAATATTGAAAAGGTGCTACAGTTTCTGACTAGGATGCCCCTTCTGACTAGGATGCCCCTTTCAAGCCTCATCCCATCCCTTTGCTGCTGCTACTTTTATATCCCCCCTTCTCTCTCCTAGTGCGTATCCCATGCAGTCTGATCACTCTCTTATGCAATATGTAGGTTCCATGTAATGAGCACTCATGTGTCACCTAGTACATCCAGTATCTACTGTATCTTCTGGTATTTTCTTTTTTTATTCATGAAAAATTATTTTATTCATGAAAATTATTTTTATTATTCATGAAAAATAATAGGAAGTGGTGAAACTAAGGTGGAGTTTTCAAAACACACACATTGTGACTAAAGGGAGACTGCCATTCAAAGTGATTTTTAATCAGAAACCCCTGAGTTTCTGGGTGGTTGGGTTTTGGGGAGGCTGGTACGAGGGGTAGGTGTTGCCCATGTTTCCCATTCCCTTCCAGCTGTAAGGTGGATATGAACTAATTTCAGCATCCTCTGCTCCCTCAAGGACAAAATTACAGCTCACTGTGGCCCTGGTTCTCAGTCCCATTGCAGCACCAGATAACTATTCGTCTCTTATCATGCATGGCTAAATTTAAACAGAACGGTGTCTTTTGATTTTCCCTTATGACCAGGGTTGTGGTAGAAGAGACCCTCTTCACAGCTGTAAACTACATTTGAGGGGACGTTTTGCTTTTCCAATCTGGCTTTGCCTTTTGAAGCTCTTTTGATCTATCTGTGCATTCAGACAAGATGATATCATGCATACACACCAAACAAAATATTATACTTCTGCAAAAAATCACAAACATTTCCCAGTTTTGCAAATGGATCTTTCAATTCAGAGAGGATGAGAGGTAATTACAGAGTAACTATTTGTTAGACTGCTGAACAACTGCACAGCTTGATGGTATGAAAAATAACAAAGAGGTTGCATTTGAATGTCAAATTATAGCCTGCCCTCAGATAAGCAAAACGGGGGCTAACTCCATCAGTATGTATTGTATCTGTATAAGGAAAAAAATGAACTTTTTAAAAATTTTGATTATCAAGTTTTATAAATCAATGTTGATGCTTTGAAGTTAACAAAGTACCTGGTTCATGTCCCTGTTTTAATTTAAATTATATTTACATTTTAAATTTTAAATTCTTTTAAATGCAGGAAATAGATAAGTTACTATTAAAGACAAGGACTAAATTAAACTTCCAGAGGAGAAGAGACCTGACTAACTTCAGTAGAAGCTGAACCAGGCCTTGAAGTGAAAGGGAAAAGGGCATGCCAACATAGTCTGTTTACATTACTCTGCTACTACCATGGCAAGCAAAGAACTCAGTGCAGGGTTAGGTGGAATGCCACTGATAAAAAAAAAATTATACGTTTGGTCTTTTTAAAGGCTTGATTCATTTTTCTGCAAATTTTAGGTAATTGATTCAAAATTCTCATCAGTTCTTGGCTATAATAAACAATTTTTGTCTTACATGCACTAATGTGAAAAAAATAGAAAACCCCACAGAAAATGAAAGTGAATGAAAACTTTGAACAGGGCCTGAAGAATATGGCTTTATTTAATTAACATTTTCTGGCATGGCTTGTTCATCTATCGCAGAAATTTTACTTTTTTTTTCCTTCTGGTATTATCAGCAACGTGAAAGTATAATGTGTCCTTTAGTCACCAGCTATACATTTTATATATTGATTAACAGTAGGTGTATGTGGCCTATCTCAGTCACCTCTTTGCAGATGGAGTTGCTGAACTTTGGAAACCTCTTAACTACAAATTCAGCTTTGAAGGCAAAGACTTGAAAATGTAGTCTGTCCTCAGGTTCCCCTCCTCCTTGTCTTCCTTCCCAGGATATGCATTCGAAATACACGCCTCACACTCCACCTGGTTAGCGGGTATGTATGGTTCTTCTGCATTTGTCCATGCCTGTGGAAGCATGCATATTGCAAGAGTGACATCTTTTTCATGGCAATGAGAGGTAGAAAAGTGAACAAAAAATGAAGGAGGTGGAAGATGTGGAGCAAGTCCTTGGTTAAACTTGTGACAGTCTATCAGTGAGGAAATAGAAATAGAATGTAGCATAGTTTTACTCTTGACTTGTTCATCTTTCTTCTGGAGACCATAATAAAATAAACCGAGTAATCTACTGAAAAGAGACAAAACTTTTCAACTCCATTATTATTTTTCTCCCAAAGAATGACTTAAGGAACAAACCCAAAAAATATGTTTCACATCTTTTTCTTTCTGCCTCCCTCCCACACACATGTACACGCAGAGACTCGCCACAATCTGTACTCCTCTAATATGTTCCAGTGTGCTGAAATAAATATAAATGGAACGTTAATTTTGAAGTAGTGTTTGTTTCTTGTCTTAGCAACTTGTACAGAAGCCTTTCTGCTATGCACTGATATGTTTATATTTCTTTATAGATATTCCACAACTCAGTATTTTCTCATCCCTTAAAAATACAAGAATCTAAGGGAGGATCTAAATCTTCGCGATGATCAATCCTGTTTGGTTTTTTTGTTTGGTTGCTTGAATTTCATTCTAATACAGAAATAGCTTATGTTCTGCTATTTTTAACAGAAATATTGTCAATTACTGATATCTTTTCCTGACAATTTCAGAGTCAGTTTCAGGCACTCAGTCTCTCCTGAATCAGATCATTACACAACACTTCACAGAAATGAACACAGTATTTGCTGCAATATGTGATTTCGCTCGTTAAACTTCAACATAAATAAAATTTCAGTTTCACAATAGCGAGTCTGTTTCTCAGGATTCTTGAAGTTAGATTTGTCAGTGTTATATGGCAAAAAAAAAATTGTTATAAGCCGTGTTGTTGTGTAGGTAAAGAATTGCACAAAGAAACAACATAAACCCTAACAGCAGGAATAAACTTGTCCTGCATGTAGATTATCTTAGTAAAGTCATCAGATAAAACCTTGATAAAGTCATGGGGAATGGACGTGTTAAAATACAACTTAGTAAGTTTGAAACGTCAGGGAGATAAAACAAATGCTGTTGTTTTTATTGTCAATGATTCAGATTTTGTTTTGATTTCTCTGTTAGAACTAGGACTTCTAATTTAAAATATTATTATAGTAGAAATTTCACTGAATCAGAGAAGCATGAAATAGCCATTTCCAAGCCATGTGGTGATGACGATGATAATAATAATAAAAGATGTGTTATTTTCTAGGAGTCTACTTTCTACTCAGGTACTTAATGTTAGTTAAAATGCAAGACAGTTTATGACTGTTTAATAGAACCTTGAAGTGATTTTGAATGATTTAATTAAATAAAGGAAAAATGGATTAAACTTCATTTCTTTGGGTTAAACAAATGATGAACTTCATTCTGTGCAGCCAATAATACTCTTTCTTAAGGACCACTGTTCTTTAAGACCACTTGTCTGTCTGTCTGTCAAGGAAACACAGTGGAGAAGTGTTTTAAGCATGTTTATAAAGTGTTTAAGTGTTTATGGGAATTGAATAGCTGCATTATGTTCTGTTAGTTATGCACAAGACCAAAAATTTTATTTATAAGTTCTAGTTACTCAAGTATGCAGCATACTTACTGCATGCACTAACAATGTTGACAATGCTTAGTGCTTTGTATTACAAATTTCCAGTCATACATGTACATCTTGGATATGTAGGGTGTTTCCAGGAAGGAAGAAATCTGTTGGTCATAATAAGAACTAGTGTGGGTCTGTAGCCTCCAAAAGTTCAGGTTTGGAGAAACTAAATGGCTTGATAATGGGATTTTTTAAATTTGACTTTATCTCATTGTGGTGGGTTGACCCTGCCTGGGGGCCAGGTGCCCACAGGCCCTGCCAGGAGCTTGCTCCAGCATGGGCTTCCCACGGGGCCACAGCCTCCTTCGGGTGCCTCCACCTGCTCCGGCGTGGGGTCCTCCACGGGCTGCAGGGGGAATCTCTACACCCCCTCATCCTCCCTCCATGGGCTGCAGGGGGACAGCCTGCTTCACCATGGTCTTCACCACAGGCTGCAGGGAGATCTCTGCTCTGGTGCCTGGAGCACCTCCTGCCCCTCCTTCTTCACTGACCTTGGTGTCTGCAGAGTTTCTGACATCTTCTCACTCCTCTCTCTGGCTGCAAAAGCGCTCTCTAACTGTTTTTCTCTTTCTTAAATATGTTATCACAGAGGCGCTGATTGGCTTGGCCTTGGCCAGCGGCGGGTCTGTCTTGGAGCCGGCTGGCATTGGCTCTATCAGACACAGGGGAAGCTTCTAGCAGCTTCTCACAGAAGCCACCCCTGTAGCCCCCCCAGCTACCAAAACCTTGCTATGCAAACCCAACACACTTATCTACCTCTTCATTTTTTTATCAAACTCTGCAGCCTTTTTTAATGCTGATTAAGTGTCAGTGGGTATGTTACTCAAAGATGAGTACCAGCAAGGTGTGTATTTGAAGCATTTAATGTTCCAATAGAATCTTGAGAACTGGGGAGAAAAGCAGAAGAGCTTTTTTGGGTCCTTATAATTCTTGTAAACCTTTCACTATACATTTCTAAACTCAGCTGAACTTTCCATCATTTTTGCAAATTTAGTTATCACTGGTAAGTTCAACTAGTTATTTTTACATTGAGTCATCCTTTTCTTTTACCTGTCTAGATGTTCCTTTGTGTGCTGTGCTCACCTACAGCAGTCTACTGGACCTTAGAACTCTGGGCAGCAATTGAGACTTCAGCAGAGACATAAAAGAGCTGTACTTCTAGGAAATTACGGACACAATTTGCATATGTGTTTCTTATAGCTATATGCTGTGCTGTAGAAGTGGTGTCCGCAGATGACCAATTGAACGTATTTGAAATTTAAACCTAAGTGATTCTGTGCAGCCTTACTCTGAAAAGAGTTTTGGTAAACTAAATTAGTGGAAATTTTTTCAATATTTTTTAATCTTGCACTTCAGTGTGCTAAATTTTCAAACCAAGCCATTGCTTCACAAGTGACAGTCCTAATGATATACTTGTATTGCAAAATTCAAGGTAGGTCTTTTTAAACTGTGAATCACAATAAATACAGGTGATGAAGCTTTTACAAATTCGATTAGTCCCTTAGAGAGAGTCTCTAACTTTACACACTCTGATGATTTTCCATAAAACAGTGGATTGGAACTTAAGCAATCAGTCTTACTATCTACCTGGTACATGCAAGAAGACTCAGGTTCCCTTAATTCTATAGACTGGGTGGTTCATTGAGAAAAAAAACAAACCAAAACAAAAAACCCCAGTAATTAAAACTCAGTTTAGTCACTAGTTTAGAAAGAACTGACTCTCCATTCATACAAATGAGGAAAGGTTCTGAACATTGAATACTAATCAGTATGAAGGCCAACTGTATGAAGGACAGTTGCCCATGCAAGCATAACTGTTTGTGCACTCTGTGGATCCGAGTGGATCCACTTCAATCGCTTTCTACTTTTAGTTAAAGGATATTGGGCATTGGTAACGGCCATGGATTTAAACTTGAGAGGAACATCCTCTGCATCCAAGTTTTATCGCTGAGAAGTCTGAAAATTTTAAAAGTGTGAAAATGGGCAGATGAAACTATTTTCATCCACGAGTGAAATCTGGATTTGCTTAGGGAGAATTTGTTATTTTTTTTTTTAAAAATAGGGATGTTTAGGGTGATTTTTATTTACAGGGAAAACACTTTGCATAAAGTGAAATTTCATTGAAAAGTTTGCAATGACAAAATAGTGGAATGTATTCAGTGTGGTGGCCAGTACTAGCAGTAGATAAAATTCCCTCTCCATCTCTCTGTCTCTCTCTTTCTCAACAATAAATTTCACCATAGTCACAAGAACCCTAATAGGCGGTGGATATCCCCTTGTTTGGAGATTTCCAAACCAGTTGGGTCTCTCTTGTGTTTAGTAAATTAATTTTTTAAATGAATTCTCATCAAGTTTCTAATTATAATATCTTTAAATTTAATGTTTGTATTTCTGATGAAAGACAAACGTTTTGGGGGCAGTCACAAGGGACATGAATAATTTCTTTAGAAGCTTATCTAATTAATTACATTTCTCTGTAATGTCTTTAAATTTGAACTCCCATCATTTCATTAATTTAGATAAAAGTAAATCTTTAGTGTTTAAATATGACACTAGTGCTGAGAATTCTGATAAGCTCAAGATTCATTGTATTTTTATCAAGTTAAGATAAAACAATTTGTTTAAAATATTTGGGATTCATGATTTGTATATTAACTTTTATTCAATTTCAAATACATTATTATTTCATGGCAAAAGTGTTCACCTCATCTGTTAGTAACTAAGATCATATGATGCAAAACAGACCTAAATATTACTCTTACGATATTTTGGTGGGGATTTCTTTTTCTTCTGTAACGTGTTTCTGAACTCAGACTTTTGACTCTTTCAAAAGGGAAACATTTAAAGTCTGATGTCTTGTAATCTTCCATATCCTATACAGGTAGAATTTTAATATTTCAGGCTATCCAGCAAACATAAAGCCTTTGTAGCATTAGTACATTTGATGATAGCCTGTGTCTTTTGAAATAGTTATCTTTATGCTATTTCAAAGAAATGTTAGTAGAGCAATTGAAATACTTACATTTAGGTTTATTGGTGAAGCCTCAAAAATTATGGATGTCTTTACCATACAAGGAAAAAAAAAACATTGCAAGAGGTAGGGTTTGATTAGGTCACAACACAGTTAACTTTCATAGAAACCACAAAAAATACAGTGTGTATAGCAATTCTTCCTTTAATCATCACTATCACTTATACGGCTGCCACCAGTTGCTACCTGCCCACTGGTGGAGCCTGACCTACTTCTACTTTGTAGACATTTGTTATGAGAAGTACACTGAATACCAGGCAATAGGAACTTCCGTCCTGCCTTCCCCTCAACCAGGTCTGTATTGCCAGAGAACAGAACCCACATGGACTGACGACAGCTTTAGAGAGCTGCTAAGCTCTCACAACAAGTGTGAGTAAGTTGATATCCTGACTTATGGTAGCAGGTTTCTTGCCTGCAGTAATAATTTAGGCAAAAGCACGTTGTTCAATTACAAGTCAGACCCAGAGTTTAATTCACACAGTGTGCAGTTCTTCAAATTGTTGGTGATATAAACAAGATAAAATACTATGGTTGTACAATAATACTCACTAAGAGATGGATTTTAGAGCTAGTATTGAGTTACTTGTAGAGGTATGCATGTGTTATAGAACAGTGTTTTAAACTCCTCAGATCAACTGGTCACTTCAGTTTAAACTGAATTCATGTTTTTGCTCTTTGGGAAAAAGAATCTAAAATATTTATAAATAGTGTCTTAAAATAAATTAGCTATACTGAATTGAAGGAAAGACACTAGAAACTGACTGCAAAATCTATTCAAAGTAGAATGCAAACAGTTGGTTTAACTTTTCTTTCCTTGCAGCTTAACAAGGTTATTCTATTCTTTACAGTGATAAATACTTTTATGCAAAATAGCTTTATATTATAAATAATGAGGCTTTATTTTGGTGAAGAAAGAAGTTAACAGGTCATATTTTTGGTCAGTGGCAGATGACTCAAAGTGCTTTAATAGTCCAAAGTACTATCTAGTTTTACCTACATCAATCTACCATCTATCTTTCTCACAATGTGGATATCCACATTAATCGTATTTGTAATGAAGAAATAATAGATGTGCAGTCAGAACAACTAATAGAGTAAAATGCTCTGTGCTCTGCCAAAGATAAACAAAGAAATAAATCTATGTTGTTTACAGCCTTCCCTTTTCCATGTATAATGGACTTTATCAATAAAACAATACAAACTTCATCAAAGAAAAATCTTACCAATTTAGTCCAAGAAAGGTCTTCATTGAGCTAATCTCCTACAAATGCTGTTTGCAATAGGGATCTATTTATTCTTTTCAACCATAAAATACTGGCCATCCTTCTTTATCTCATGCTCCAATTCTGCGATCCATTACAGATAAGACAACCCAATTAAGCAAGGACTGAAGACAGGAAGAGTATGGTTACTATGTAAGCATTTGTGTATCAGTCTCAAATTAAATATGCTCACCTTTTATGCTTTGATTTCTTTTCTTAGGGAACCACAGTCAAGTGTCCCGGGTGCCTGTTGTTATCAAAGTTCTTGATGTAAATGACAACGCTCCTGAGTTTGCATCAGAGCATGAAGCCTTTTTATGTGAGAATGGGAAGCCTGGGCAAGTAAGTATCTCCATGGTTTTATATCGCGTACTTTGGCCAAAATATGTGCCTATATGTTCATGCTAACAACTCCTAACGTTCATTTAAGAGAAACCCATGATTGAATACTGCAGTACATCTCTCTCTATATGGACCTACGTAATTTTTGAAGTATAGGTTTTAAGTTAAAGGTAGGTATCTTGTGACAATATCCAGAGAAAATGCTGTATCCCACTGTTTAAGCTCTGTTTGATGGAGCGCATCACTTCATAGGTTCATGTGTGTTCATAGGTAAAAGTATAATCCAACCTGAATTCCAGTTCAGTTATTGAACTATATTGCAGCTGAGCCCAATTATAATTTAGAAGAAACACTTAAAACAATGAAACCATTTCTCCTTTACCCATATCTGAGTTATAATCTCTATCCATTTAGTTCTTACTCACTTTTCTATGGCAATTCGGAAAAAAACAAGAAAGCTAGACAGAACTTGATGGAAAGTCAAGTAAATTGTAACTGCATTTAAAGTATCTAAAGAGGGATGGGGTATCAGAGAAGTTGAGTTCAAGTTTTCATTATACTTCACCAAAAAAAAAAAAAAAAGACTTAACAGGTTACTTCCTTCTTGATTTAATGACATAAAAGGGTTGGCAAAGGAATTTATACAACACTTTACAAGGTGAAATAAACATAGCAAGATATAGGAAGCAAGATTTAACCTGTATAGCCTTTTTCAAAGAAAATGAAACAGATTTCTTAAAAGTCATCCATTTTGAAGGACAAATGTACAGAAATAGGGAGGAATATCTCATATGCCACATAAATGACAAGATAAAGATTCAAGAAAATGTACAGACTTTTAGAATTTAATGTAGCGTAAATGAGATTTAACTTTTGTCCAGCTTGAGAAAGACTGTATGTTACAAGAAATCACTGTTTTTAAACTTTCTAATTTATTTCTAGATCATGACATTTTATTTAAATAAACAGCAGCTGACAGCATGACACTAGTCTTGTTAATCCAACTATTCCTGTGTCTCATGTGGGTGTTAGGCATTAAATTCACTATTCTCCAAAGAAGGTTACCCGACAATAGAGTTAGAAATTATTTTCTTTTAGTAGTATTAAATGACAACCTATGTAGTACTATATGATAACCTACCTCTGCCAAGACTGAATTGTTACAGAAGATGATTTGACTTCTAGCACCCCTTTTTGTTTATTAAAAAGGTGTCAAAAATGTGTCATTTCAGAAATGAGAATTCTCTCAAACCACTGAAGAGCAGATTATTGAAATGTGCCCTTATGGGCAGACAGTTACATTACTGTTGGTATTTAAGTTGTTCTAGCTCAGAGTAGATTTCTGTTTAGCTCAGGGTGGATTTCAGATGCTGAGTAGTTACATTTTCTAAGATATATTAAATGCTAATGAGTATACCTTATCCAGGGCTCAGTAAGCTTCCCTGAAATCAGAAAGCTGTGTTGCACAGTGTTTTCTGAATATATTTATCTGGGTATTGCTATCAAATTTCCGCTGGTTTAAGAGATGGTGAAAAATGTTCACATTTCATTTTGGAATAAAATAATAAATGAGATAATTAAGAGCCGGCTAGTAAAAGAGGCTTTTGTTTAAGCACTTAAAGAAAACTTTCATTAAACCACGATATTCTTCATCTTACCATCACCTCTTACACTCTTGATCTGATGGCAGATGTCACTCTTGAGCATGAATCCTTCTGTGAACTTTACAGATGGTTATTAAATATTTGGCTGCCAGCATGGATGAGGTGGCACTGATCCTGCAATTTATTCTGTGTTTTAAACAAATAACATTATTGGAACAGTAACCAGTTCAGAATAATCACCAAGGTTAGGTTCTAAATTTAAGTTGTCATTCAAAAATTACCTGCTCATGTAAAGATTGTAGTATCTACACTACCCAGTTGGTTTTGCTTATGCTTATTATTCTATATGCAAATTTTGGAAGAAATCATATTAATCAGTGAAGAGGTGGAACTCAAAAAATTAAATATATCTCAGCTATTAAATAGCTAATGTGAGAAAGATACTACTCTCTCAAACAGTAGCAAAAGCCTAATTTGGATAGTTCTCCAAAGTTTAAACTTGAATTTTACATTTGCAGGAGAGGCACAATTGTGTTATGGTATTCCAATCTATTTACATTTGCAGTTCAACTTCAGTCTAATTTTAAATCAAATTTGAATTACCATTAGGGAGATTACATTTGAACCTTTTATGAAACCTTATTTGCAACCCCTAAATATATTGAACCATCTATTGCAGTTCAGTTTCTAAGTGTTCTATTTTGGGTTCTGATATAATTGCAAGTGGCAAGTGCAGCTGCTGGTGATGTGACAGAATATACTAAAAACTGTTGATGTATAGCATTGCCAGATGCATTTTCTTTGCTTTAACCTACCTCTAACAGTAGAGGTACTACAGCTAGTAGGAGAGGAAAGGGAGAGGAGGGGGAAATGTATTTCTTCATGCACATATTTATGTGCTCCTTTCACATTTTTACACACAGCAGAAAGCTGCCAGATATGGTTTTGGTCAGTTTTAGGGAGAAAAAAAAAAAAATGTGAATGTACTGTTACAGTACCTCTAAGCTAACCATAAACCAGCTTATGCCTCTTTTTTTTTTTTTTTTTTTTTTTCTTCCATAATTCCACTTACTAAAGCCAGAACATTCACGGGTTTGCTGGCTATAGCTGTATAGTAGATTGTTCTCCAGCCCTGCTAAACAATTTTCCTATATGCCTAGAACAGAAAATCCGTAGTGCTGCATAAGAAAAGTGCCTCACTCACTGTTCCCCCGTCCATCCCCAGACTTTTCCAGTGAAGTGCTGTTTGCTCAAAACAAAGCTACAAAATTTTCAAACGCTTAAGCAGTGCAGACAATGATGTATCTGTGCTCAAGCCAGTGTTCAAACTAGAGCAATATAAAACTGAATACAATGTTCCTCCAGTCTCTTGCCATTTGTTTCTATTTTATTCAGTTCTCCCAATAGAATTGGCTTTTTCTAATGGAAGAAATCTTCAGATAGATCTCTGTCTCTCTGAAAAGTCAAAGCTCATTCAAATGGCAAAATGCAGGTTCTAGCTGCAAGGGGCTGGCTCTAGCTGAAAAGGCAAAGTATAAATTGTACTGTGATGAGAATACTGATTAGAGTATTAGGAGTCTGCAAAGTAATTCAGAAATAAACATAAACACCAATGTAACTGCAAAAGTTTTTTCAGAGTTGGAAGAACAGTTTTAATAGAAGTAGGGAACAGTTTACTACTGATAAGGAGCCATTCTAAGGTTAGGTTAACAAGTTGCATTGCAGGGAAAGATTTTAAACAGTATCACATATTAAAATTGCACATAGATATGATACATTGATAAGAACTTTGTTTTGCTATTTATATTTCTACATCATTCATTATACTCATAATCTTTTATAAATATTATTTCAGGCATATGCGGCTTTGTAGAAATGCAATACAAACCTGCAGACTATAATGCTGAGTTGTCCTAGGGGATCATTTAACTATTAATTTCAATCCAGAGCTGCCTGTTAAGAAAAATAGGCTGATTTACTATGTTTCTACTAAATGTATGTACAGAATCAAATATATGCATGAATTTTTAATACAACATCAAAGTTGAAATTTTGCATGGAAGAATTTCAGAAATTTCAAGATTGAATAGCCAAAGGGTTATTAACTTTCACTGTAGCGCTTATGGATACATAGTGAAAAAAATCAGTTGTATTCTTTATTATTAGTATTGACCAATTTTGTTATATGGAACACCTTCGTTATGCATGTTGTTACTAGGAAAGAAAAAAATATCTACAGTGATAGGTAAGGCAGACCAGCCCAGGAAGATTTTCTACCATGTTATGAACCACAAATTAAGAGTTGGAGAATTACTTCAATAGTGTTCCATTACATGATCACACAACGCTGAGCAATAAAGTATGCTCATCAGCATAGTAATAAAAATGTGGTAATGAGAATTACTGGACTTTTCTCACCCCTATGGAGTAAAAGATACAGCAGCTTTGTATCACTGTATATATGTTATGCCTTTTTTTTTTTTAGGAGCTTATTTTAATGCA
This sequence comes from Balearica regulorum gibbericeps, assembly GCF_011004875.1. NCBI lineage: Eukaryota > Metazoa > Chordata > Aves > Gruiformes > Gruidae > Balearica > Balearica regulorum. The sequence continues at coordinate 8,530,605 of NC_046196.1, read as the reverse complement.
AACGCACAAAGAAATAAGGTTGCTATGGGAACACTAACTCTTAATTCCTTGATGTGTGCATGTAACACAACAAATGTAGTATTCCACTAAGCCTGTCTTTTGCATATAATTTTCAGTGCATTTTCAGAGAAAGAATGATTTGGTAAACAATGAAAGGAATGGATGGAAAGAACTGAAATATGAAAAGATGAAAGAATTCTATAGGACATTAAGGGGTATCTATAGTTCCTAAAGAAAAAAAGGACAAAGAATATGCCCAGTTTCTATTTCTTGAAAATTTCCAATCTATATGATATTCTAAGCTTATTTCATAAATTTTGTGTAAGCTGAAATCCCATATTACTAGTGCTTTTCGCTACTGGCTTTCAGGTATATTAATTGAAAACCTGGAGAGAGTGAAGTGAATTTTTACAGTCAACTCTCTTACATAATACTGGAAAGAATTAGCAGTTATGTAGCCAGTAGAGATAAAATTGCATAACTGTCTGATAAACTGCACCTATTATGTGCGGTTGACCTTCCAGACTTCACTGGGCCATTATCCTTTTTCCCTATTGCTTTCCCATTCTAGCAGTGTTTCAAAAATGGAACAATCACAAAATACATCTGTCTAAAGGTACTTGTTTGGAATTCCATTCTAAATTGCACTTACGTATGATGCAGAATTACTAGTACCTAGTCCAGCCCTGGGCCTGACGCATGTGGACAGTTTAGTACCTTACACCTCTGCAAAGAGACAGCTGAAAATGTTCCACATCTGTAAAAGGGTCCATCTCTGCAGTGGGACAGAGAGTATCTGCGTATATATTTTTCAGCTGGTTTGGTTTTGGGGATTTTTCCCACACACACACTGTGTAGCTCTCTAGGATCTATTATGCAGCTGTTAAATTGGAGACCTACTTCTTTGAGCAAAAGCTATGTTAGGCCTTTTTTTGTCTATCTCTTCTAAATACATGTGTTTGAAATCATATCAGTCAAGGTTTCCCCCTTGGCAGATGCAGTTAGAATCTATTAGAAGAATCTATTAGAATCTATTAGAAGAATCTATTTAAATAATCTAAAACTTTTTCTAAATCTGACCTATCCAGAATATGATTAGGCAAGGAATTAATTGTCTCGAACTCCTTCTTACAAAGTATATATGTCTATATCAATACCTAGTCAAACATCTTTTTACATACCTAATTTCAAATATTTATGTTCTGATGTTGCTCTTTGTGGTTATCTAGTAAGCTTTTATTCTTTCTTTGACTCTTGAAGAATGTAGAAGAAAGAATGGGATATTGACTGTTATCATATATGGAACAGATTGATAGTCCTTTCTGTCCCAGTAAAACCAGTATAACGTATTAGTTATTAGCATTTTGTTAGTGAAGCTTTGAAAATTTAAAGTATAAGTCTATGAATTTGGACAGCATCAGACCCTGTTTCCATTTTTTTTCCTATACTCTTTAAAAGTGAAATTTGTAATGATTCCTAATTTGAATTTAATTGTCCAAGAAATTATTGGTCAGTTGCTTTAGGCATTGCAAAAATAACTGCATAAGACAAAAATGTTATTGAATTCAATGGACATGGGAAAGGTCAATAATTCTCATTAAATTTTTTAGAAACCTCATCTAGCATGAGTTAACTACTGCTGAAATTCAGCTCTGAGTGTGAAATCTGGACCCATAGTTGTCTTTGTTTCTACTTCTCTGGAAAATACTTGGAAACAAAAGTAATTGCACCAAATATTAAAAAAAATAAAATAAAATCTCCTGATTATTTTAAAACAATGTTTCCTCCTGTCACATCCCTATGCAGCTTTGTATGATCAACTGTAGTATCTTTGAGTAATGTTGGAAGTAAGAGAGGTAAATGGAGGTAAATACACTGCAGATACTGTAGTTGGTCATATAAATCATTTGAGGTGCTTCATACAAAGTTATTCAATTATTCAAAGTCATTCAGCCTATCCAAACACACTCTCCTCTTCTAATCTTAGTATCCTGCACTATTCTGGGAATCATTTGTTAATAATGGTATTTTAAAACAATTCTGTGTTCCTAGTGAAGGAATAACTGAGGTTCTATTAATATTAAGGAAAAAATCCACATATAGACTTAGATATTTTCTTTTCTTTTTTTCAGATTAGATTATTTATCATATAAAGCTTCACACCAAAAGTTAAGTTAAAATATTTATTCTGTGAAGTAAAAAATGGTGGGGGAAAGGAAAAAGGATTAAAAGGTAGATTATGCATTTTGGTCCAGTGAGAACATGACTGTATGAATGAAAGACTATGATAGCCATTATGAGTGTTTCTGAAACACAATTTTCCTTCTTCTTTATTGCTAAATAATAATTTATTACTTGCCTAAATCAGTAGCAGCTTTTACTGGCCTCTCTTGTGAACCTGTCTCTCCTTATTCTCTGCCTCCTTGTTCTGGAAACAGTTTAAATGGACCACATACAGTCCCTGTTCCACAGACTTTCAAAGATCTGCAAAAGCCTAGTAAGATTATAAATTGGCATTCTTAATCTGGCATGTAGACAAATAAGAATGTGTCCAATAGCATGGAATGGTTGTTTCAATTCTGTATGTTTATCAGGAGTGCGAATACCTAATGGAAGTGTTTTCTGTTGTAGGTAATTCAGATCGTCAGTGCCATTGACAAAGATGATCCTAAAAATGGGCATTATTTCCTGTACAGTCTTCTTCCTGAAATGGTCAACAATCCAAATTTCACGATAAAGAAAAATGAAGGTAAATATAAACCATATATAATGTGTATCTGAACAGCTTAGTTTTGAATTGCTTTGTTGACTTCCAGTTACTTTACCAGCTTGTCCCTTGGGCAATTACAATGTAGATAATCTGTTTAATGGTACCTTCATTATATCTCTTAAGCTATTTCAAATATCTTTACACTAGATAAGAAGAAAGTAAAATGAATACTGAATTTAGATCCAGAAGACAGGTCACTGGCTTAAAATGCAAGATTGGGTTTACTGCCTCTTATATTTCTATTAATTTGAAATTCCAGAGATATGCTCTAAAATGAAAATCTGAAACTATGTTAATAAATACATGTTGATTCTACATTGACTGGATATAGGTGGGAGCATAAAATTAAGTATTTACTAAATCCCCAAAGGAAACACCTTTTAGGCCTGTTTGCTGTGTATATAAAGGTTCCAAAGTATTTCAGTTAGGCACTTTTACTAGAAAGAGAAATCTGACAGATCAGCAAAGCCCAGAAAGGCACTTTGTATCACTATGCTTTAGAGCCCTTCTGGAAGGGCATAATGTCATTTCGTAGTACTATAGACGTGGAATTTCATGTGTGGTGGGAAAAAAGACGCATTTAATGTTGTCGAGCAATAAATTTGCACTGATCCTTTTCTTTGGCACACAGATGTATTTGAAGATCATGTGAGAGAGCTAAGAATGATCACAAGAATGCTATAGTGCTTTATGTATTAGTACTTACTTGAATATTCAGAAAAGTTTGGGGTTTTGTTTTGTTTTGTTTTGTTTTTTTTTAAATAAAACACTACCCTGGCAGAAATTTTAGTCAAAGTCAGTCTCTTATTCCTCTTATTTGAAATGATAATGAAGAAAATCTCTATTTAGTCCATTACTATTAGGAAGATGTATGCGTGAGGTGTATGCACATGAGTGTAAAAGTAATACCTGAAAAATCAAATAAAGAGAAAATGCTGTTTTCGGTTTTTTATTCTAGCTGTTCCAATCAAGAATGATGGCACCATTTTGTTCAATGATTCTATAAAAACCTAAATTCTTAAATTCTCTGCTTAAATATTTTCTGAATTTTTCTTTTCATTAGATGTTTTTCTCTTACAGCATTCACAAAGAGTATCTCTATTTATATTTGTACTTTCATGTAGGAAAGAAGTATCTGTATGTTTTCTGCACTTACAGAAGATAAAACAAACCTCTTCAAAATGTATTTCGTAATCATCAGTAGTGTAACACAAATTGAATTAAGCATCCTAAAGATGAGGTCGTTTGCTTTGCACAGCATGACAAAGTAAAAAATGTCTTAGCATTTCTCTTCATGTTTAAATACTTAGCTCACATCACTAATTAGCCTTGTCCTTCCAATCTGTTACCCATTTAAGACCCACTCTTACTCCTAGTCACAGCCAATGGCAGAATGTCTCCTGATCCAAGTGGGAGTGAGGAACCTTTCTATATAACATGGTTTAGAAAAATAAGTCCAATTTTGTTAAAATATTGCCACTCAGGTTTACATAGTTTTTAATGCATTTGAATCACTTAAGTGTGTAAATCCTCTTAAAACAACCAACTGAAATCTTCTGAAATTATAAATCCACTTGAAGAGACTTTTCTGATTTAATCATTCAGTATCCAAGAATAAAATTCCATCTCTGCATACCACCCTCTTCTATCAAGATTGCTCAGCCAGGGATGCAGTCTGTGGTTGATGCTAGAACATGATTTCTCACAGGAAGCAAATATTCCTTATAAAGCCAAAATCGGGGTATAATTTGGTTGAGGTGAGGTTTCATGTCATTTAAACACCATAAATCTTTACTAAGCCTTTATTTAATTATACCACTTAAACAATGAACTTGACCATGACTTTGTCTTACATATATCTGCTAGATAAGCATTAGTGATTATTCTTCTTGAAAACTGAACTCCTAAGTCAAATTTCTCCTTAGTTGTACTAATGAGCATCTGGGCTGTCCAAAAGCCAGTTTGGTATGGTTTATTAGAAGCAATGTAAGAAAATGCCTATGACAAACCCTACTCTCATTTCTGAAGAATTGTGTTTCTGAGGATCAGATCAGTGCACAACCCACTTAGGCTTGGACTGGAAAAACATTTCCTCATACTGGTGGACAAAATCCTTGACATCGTCCTGACTGTGACCTAAGCCTCAACTTCCTCCCATATTCTTGGCCCTGCTAAATTCTTTAAGGCAGCAGAGACTGCCTTGATGGCGGCTGAAGCAATGCTATGCTCTTACGGATATTATAAATGGATTGCATTTTCTCAGGAAACCTAATATAGAAACCCAATCTTTTATTTGCTAGAATTAGTAATTCTTTTCTTTATTTAAAAGATTTTTCATATCTTGCCTTTCTCCAAAATTCTCTCAAATGCAGAGATAAACAAAAGTACCCCTCCTCAAGAGCATTTTTGAAATTATATTACCCTTTTGGATTCTTCTTTTGTGCTTTAGGTAACATTGTGCCTTTTGACAGTTATTTCTCTATTTCACAAAGTAATGATGTTATCTGATTTGGTGGCACTAGTATGCAAACAATGCAATTTGGCATCTGCCATGGAAAGCAAGCTGTGATGTTCTGTTTCTGGCCCTCATACTAAAGAATATATATGATGCATGTATTTTGGAATTTTCTCTTGCTATATGGAACATAAGCATAACCATTAATTAATTTAGTTTGTTGCCTACAGGCTAATTCTATTGTTTAAACTTTCTAGATTGCCCTAAGGCAAGTTCACATGATACTTCAGTAATTAAATGTGCTGCCCAAATGTACTACAAATATTATGATTGGCTATGTTGTTGTTGCCAAATATGTTTAACTGAGTGACACAACAGCATATCTTCATCAGAAGCCATCAAAAAAACCCCCACTTCTCCTAAGATAATGTTATATATTATAGAAATTATCCTGTGATCACAGCAGAATCTGTTCCTTGAAATGATATACTGGTATCCTTTATCTGTTTGGTCTGTTAAATTTGCATATTTACAGTCCCTTCTGGAGACAGGATGCCCAAAACTGTAGAGGCAGTTGTGCCTTTCTGATGTAAGTAATATAAAAATGTAAATTTAAATGTCATCATACATCTCACTGAATGTCTGTAGATCATCTCTCAGAAATCTTTATTTCTCATATCTCCTGATCTGTTCTTTCTGTTCTTTTCTCAGCTCAAATGTCTGTTACTGAGTAGTTTTTCTTAGGCTTTCTGCCTTGGCTAAATGGGCAGCTACTGATGTTCTGAAGTAAAGCAGTCCTACTCTCTCAAACTGTAATGCAAGGAACACTCATGTTTAGATTGCCAGATGCATAAGCCTTTTTCTCGTCACAAGAGAAATAATAAAATTATGTAATAAAAATATAAGAAGTTAATGCAACGTGAAAATCATTTAATGTTTTCTATGTTAATCCTAGTGACTACACCTGTGACTCCATGACAAAACAAATCCTTGACTGCATAAACTCATATAGACTGACTGTATGGTCATGTACTTTTCACACGTCTTTCTGATGAGTTTCTGCATAGGAGCAGAAATGGGAAAAATGAAAAGAAATGTTTTATGTAATGTTTCCAACAAACTTCAAATCAGAAAAAAACTAAAACCTCAGATGAAAATATTTGATGTTTAGACAGGTGTTAATACACTCTAGCAATGTGTTGTAGATTCCTTAGCTGAATGAAACGAACCCTTCCAAAAAGCTGTAGGATCACAATCAATGACAAAAAACTGACAGGAATTTAGACAACTGATAAGGATTTTGTACTGTCATGGTATTAGTAAATTGAAATGAGACCTCTGGAAGTGGAATTAGCATTTGTTGACAGTCTTTTTTCAGGTGAGTGGTCTTCACACAGCGTTACCTAAAATGTAATGCCAGTACATGGATGGTCTCCTGCATCCCAAACAATAGGCTCTCAGCAAGACCTGTTTTCAACTTTGAATTCTTAATGTTCTTATGGTTTCCTTAGGTTGTTCAAGTGAGAACAAAATTTAGTGATAAAAGCGTTTTCACAGATGTAAACATTTTGATATGCTGCCAATGTAATTTTTACTTTCAAAAACTACCAAATACATCTTTGGCATAAAGAGATTTAAGTTTTTCCCAAAAGATGTTTCCATTGCTATTCCATTTTTCTTATGCCAAATTCTGTCTCCTAATGGAATAAACCCCAAATCAAATGTCCTACAGTGCCTTTGGATGCAGTAACTCTTCTGGCAGAAGAAATGGTTCATCTCTACTGTATAAATGTGATATTACATACCTCTTACTAGGACTTATGTAGTAGAAACAATCACAGGGTTGCTTGGAACATGAGCAGGCCTTATCTTTAGGTTAAGAGAACCATCTTAATGGCGTACGTTCATATTCCTGCAGAAGTCCAATAGCTTTACAAGTAAATATTCAATGTCTATCTGGTGATTTCAGCTCTGAATTTGGGCCAAACTGATTTTAGTGAGTGCATACTAAAGAGGGTTTTTTTTCTTTTTTAAACTGAAGCATTATATATAATTCAGTGATGAACTGTTCTGTTGGTTCTCTTTAATGAACTTAATATTTATTCTCAGCCATGCTTAGTCTATTATGCTTCTGATACCTATAATAGCACCAATAATGTTTGTGTTTAAATGTCCATTTGTTTTGTTCTGTCCATCTAGCAAGTTTAATCTGTCACTTATGTCCTCATTGTGTTGCCTTGAAATTATAGGCAATGTTTCATGTATTTAAAGGGAAATAGGCTGGTATAATCACTTCAATCACTAACTGGCTTGCATGCCTTTGTATACTATTGCACGCCTTTGTATACTATTGCACATCTTATTTTAAAATATTTGCTATTTCTCATCACCTCTTTACCATTAATAAACAAATATTTCTAAACTATTTAGAAAGATCCAGAGAAGAAAATTACATGCAACCTCTCTTTTAGATATCCCAAATAATAAAAACAAATGATGAGCACTACTTCATTTTTGAATGTACTTTTGTGTCACTGTGTTTTTAATGTAATAAAACTTCGATTTTTTTTTTTAATATCTTTTTCCTGAAAATATTTTTAGCGGCATCTGTCAAATGCATACCTGGAGGGTGAGTCTTTTGTTCCCACAAGAGTAACTCTCATGTGTTAAAATGAGTTTCTTTCCCTGAACCAGTTTCTTTTGGCATTTCTCGATAAATCTCTCTGCCATTGTCTCAGCTGCCAGCTAAAGCTCCTTCTGTGGTTTTGATTGACTTTTTTTTCCAAATATATACCTCAGAGAGCTAAGACATGGCACTGCTATTTCATTGCCCTCCTTCCACTTTGCCCAATTTCAAAGTTAATCCAGTGACCTCAGGTACAAATTGCCTTTGCCAAGGATATCATTAAACCCATCATTTCTTGATGGATGTACAATGAACATCTATAATAACAGCACCCATATGGTCCCTTGAATATGAGCAGTAAATCCTCATACATTTTTGCAGTTTCACGCAATTTTTCAAGAGCCTTTGGAAACTTTGCAGCCCAGCTGCCATCTACGCCAGAGGGTGTTTCACAATGGCAATTCTTGAGGGAAAGCACATGCTTATATATTTCTAAAGTGTTTAATTATCATTCTTATTTCTTTTATATATCAATAATTAGACATTCAAAGTACAGCTCTAAAACATACCAAATCACATCCTTGTTAGTGGATTTCTTGAAAAGTAAAATTAAGCGATCAGAGATGTCTTGTAAATATTTTTCTACCATGTCTATCAATATTAGTGATATGCAGTAGCATTTAGAATACTGCATCTAAAATACACTGCATAATCTAGGAAACAGCATTGATCAGCATCTCTCTTAACAGGCATAGTTTTGTCAGGAGAAGTCACAAGCAATACTTGCATAGCAAGGTGCATTCAGTGTGAAAGTAGTAGAGTTCAAAATAAATTATTCCAATGTATTAAAAACCAACAAACACAAACTAACCTATAATCTGGCACTTCTGTGCCAGAATCTGCCATCCATAGGCGCACGTCATGGTTCTCCAGGAGTGTTCATAGTGTGAAAAAAACGTATTATAAATATCATACTATCAATCTTTTTCTCAGCATGGCATTAAAACTGAGGCTGTTTAAATAGCAAAGTTCAACATTTTTATAAACTGAAGATACCAGAACAACCTCAGATTATTGATTTTTTTATGATATAGTTAATAATGAAATTGTTAATATAAAATTATTGAAAGATTTCCTTTTTAGTGTGGTTCTTTTTCAGTAAGTTCTTTTTTGCTTATGTTATAAATTGTAAATTATAGAATTTAAAACAAGAAAGCATAAAGATGATATTTTGCTGATTAGAAAGGTCTAAGTTTTATCAAAACTAATCATATGATAGTTAAGGTAGCTAAGCGCCATGAAACATTTTAGTTCTGTGGATTTAGACTATTCTGACTTTAAATTATATTTCAGAAAACTCTTTATTTTGGATACATACTTACCTTTCTCAGTTAAAAACAAAATGTGATTTACAAGTCTGAACTAACACATTCTACTTATGATCTACAAATTACACTACACTGCTGGGTCTGAGTCCCTTTCTAAGAATGTCATCTCAAGTGTGTCTTGGTCTGTCTGCTAGAAAGCATGTAAGAATTAGAATCCGGCTGTGTGATGATAAGAGAATGCTGTGCTACCTTACCTCCCTCACTATTGGAGCAGGCAGGGATATGATGGCCGGAAAAAGGAAAGGACAGATTCTAGCTTCCACTCGATTAATATACAAAAAAATGGTATTCAGCCAGTGCAAATACTTTTCCTGAAGCGAGTATTGTGCATTATGTGGTAAGTGTTGAGTCTCTGAAATAATTTATTTTTATAACAGAGGAAATGCAGTTCCTTATTTATTATACTCAGGTTCCTTCATCCTTAGTCCTTCGACAGTTGACCTGATTGAAACAGCTTTGGATCAGAAACTATGTTAGATCGTTCTCTGTAGGAAAAGTAATCAATTTTCTTATTTACATATCTGACAGAATTCTAAGAAGTAATGTCATTCTGTGAAGTAATAGACTGTGTCTGAAGACTCAAAAAGATGAGCCCTTTCTGCTAGTGATAAAGTGATAAGCAATGTGAGGTGGAAATCAGTACTATAGATCTTCAGACTGTTCTCAAAATCT